>NW_005842318.1:892335-896570 GCF_000455745.1 Alligator sinensis
AGAGTAGCATGAAACAAGGGAACACTAAAGAAGGGCCCAGACAGGAGGGTGTTGGCCTGAGAGCAGGGAGAGTAGATCCAGCTTTGTGGTGTTCAGGGCTCTGTGGGCTGGACTGAAACAGAGCAGCTTCCCTTTGGAGGGCAAGAAAAACTGTTTGCTGAACTTCGGTTGCCTAATAAATGCCTTCTTGAAGGGTACCCGTCTGTACTTCTGCTTGGCAATTCAGGGTACACTCCTTTCCCCTCTGAAGGGGTAAAGCTTCTTGCAGAAATTGAACAAGACGGTAACCAGGGACTGGGACTGAAAGTCTAGGGTCTTAGAAACCAAAGGAGCCAGGGGTTCATACCATCTGAGAAGCCATACTTGGGCTGGCTTCAGGGGCAGGGGAAGGGGCACTCGGAGACTAGACAAGGCTAAGGATTCTGACCAAGCATCCCCTGTGGGAATCCATGACAAAGACCCACTGCACTACAGTGGGACAGGTGAGGGAGGTGCAGAGGCGGCAGGCTAGCACCCATTTCTAATAAGCTGTGCTTGAAAAGTCTTCTCACTTTTCTTTAAATATGATGTGTTCAAAAATGCACTAAGCAGGGTTTCTGGTTGTAGCCATGTTGGTCTAAGGACACAGGCAGGCAAGGTTCTTTGGGTAGGTGTGATATCTTGTATTAGACCAACTAAGGACATTTGAATGAGTGATGTTAACATATTATTCAAATTGAAAACAAAAAGGCCTGCTACTTCTGCTCCAGTTTCTCTCCCCAGAAGCACAGCCTCTACTACATCCAGTTAGCAACAAAGCTATTATTAGTATTGTTTATAAGGGAAATTATCTTGCTCAAACACAGGTTAAGTTAACTGGAGCACAACTTAAGTATTTTTGGTATAGCAAACAGCTCCGGAAACCTGACTCACAACACAATTATGATTGATGACAAACTGAAAGTTTGAGATTTCTTTTCATTTAATAATATTTTGAAAGAAAAGAATTATGAAATCCAAACAATTATTACAGTCACCAGGGATTTCATACAGGGTTTTAGTTTAAGGGATATTTGGCAAAAATTTCTTGCCCTTCCCCTTTGTAGCAATGGCACTTGGGAAAATAGTGTAGACAGGGGTTCTCGTTTTTTTTAAATACACTGAGGACCTTATACCAGCTTTAAGCAAGGTTAAATAAAACAATACTTAAAGTAATGACAAACACCTATGGCACTGCTTCTAGCAATACTTCTGATATTGCTGCCATGTAGAGGGCTTCCCCTGCAGTGAATTTTCTAGGGCAGGTACAGCTGTAGAAAACATGTCCTGCCCCCTGTATGCACTTACCTATTGCTAAGCCATCACTAAAATTGTGGATGCCATCTCCCATAATTACCATCCAAGCTATGTTGGCTATGCCAGTATCTTTCAGGTCTTTTCCTGAATGGCAGTGGCCATGGGAATGGTGGGAATGTTTGTGGTGCCAGTGATGGTTGTGTTTTCTAGCTATGATTTTATCTTCTCCAGGGCTGTCGTCGTACTCTGCATCATGGAGATTGTGCTCTTGAACAGCATGTAAGACATCGTTGTGAGAATAGTGCATATTGCATGCATTTTCTCCAGACAGGAAGTTTTTGGGCGGGGATTCCAGCTGGCCATCTAGATCAGTCAGTTCAGTTTCATTAAGTCGGTCTTCAGATACAACTGAGTCATCAGCTCCTGTATTAAAGCCAGCCAAAGAGACACGGTATGTTAATTCTTAATTAAGACACCACCAGCAGGTATACCTTTGCTTATTGGGATCTAATGACTTTGCTAAAACAAAAGTTTATTGAACATTCCAGCACATCGTAAGCTTAAGAAAAAAAAAATCACTTTCCCCATAGAGATGGGTATGTTCTCTCTTGCAGCATTGTTTTTCAGTGAAGTGCTTGTAGGATATGCAGAGATCACCATTACCAGGCAACAGCACTGCAACTAAGGTACCTGCAATACCAAGAGTAAGTTTTAGCCTGACCTAGGTTGTATCTGGTATTCTGCTGCTGACATGTTCACAGTTCAATGCAGAGAAAACAGCTGTCAGGACTATAATAAAATCCCTTACATGCCAACAGCCCAAAAGTGCAATGCACCTTAATCTGGTTCTTTTTGTGTGCGCACACACACAAGGAGCACTTAATTGCTGGTATGTAGTAGCATCTGTGGCTGAGCACAGAAGATCTTTCAAGTTCACTGTACTGCACCCATATTAATTCTTTTGTTCCATACAGTGAAAGAGTTGAATATATCATCTTATTTTTACTGGAATGAATAGGGTTATTATTAGGGTGCTCTAATGCTAGCACAGAGAAAGAAAATTGTACATGAAACATTTGAGAGAAGTAATTAGAATGCTCAGGTGTAATACATTTAGTGTCCTCAGCTTTACCTCAAGTAATAAAATGAACTAACTGAAGGGAAGAGAGGAGCCGCAAGAAACAATCATGCAGCAGGTCAAAAAACATAAGAAGAAATCATACTGGCCAAAAACAACAAGAAAAAGAGTGCCAATATTTTAGGACCAGAGATAAGAAACTGTAAAAATTCTATGACACTTTCCAGATCAAATTCATGCAGCAAGATGTATTTTAGCCAAACAGGCCAAGGGACACAGAGAGAGAGACAGAGAGACCAGAAGCAGCTAGAAGACTGCAAATTGCCTAAGAAAGGTTAGCTTGATTGATGGAACATTGAGACCATTTAAAAGAAGAAATGATCATTAATACCATTAAGTTAACTGACTCCCTCAAGTGCCTGAATAGTAATGCACCAGCTGCTGCACTGTGGATCAGGAATCAAGCAGGGTGATTCTATCGCAGTCAGAAAATCAGCTTTTCCACTAAGTATATGCACCCCAATTTTGAGGGGCTGAATTTTTTGGGTGAAAAGGCATGTGCTGTATGCCTGGAAATATAGTATCTTTATCTAAGTGGAAGGGTCTTTCAAATCAGGGACTGGCACTGAAGAAAAGAAAAAAAAAAATCAAGGTCACAGCAGGCTTCTAGTTAAATGAAATAAATTGCCTTGTTTTTAAAAACTGTGAGCTTTACTGTATGGTTTCCGTTTAAATTGTATGGACTTTACTGTATGTTTTGACAAAAACTGCACTCTGGCAATTTAGTTCTGAGAAGAGACACAAAGTCCTGTTCCTCATTAAAGAAAAGTGAAGCTATTTAACATGTGACCATGAAGACAATCTAAGCAGAGTGTTTCCAGTGTTTCTACAACAGTAGTTAGCTGCTTGCACTGCTATTTGAAAATATTAGACTAAGAAGCATAAGAAATACATTATGGATCATTTTTTCTAACAGCCTCAACCAATGTAACAAGTCAAATATTTTCAAACTGGGTTTTACAAAATGACATCAATTTCCCCCTTTAATTATGAAAATTAACAAATAAAACCCTAAACAAACTGCAAACATCCAATTAGTCATTCATGATTAACAAAGAAAAAAAAAGATGCAGGGCCATCTGTCTTGGTCTGAGAATCTCTTCAATAGGCCATAACAAAGCCTTCAAAGTGACCCTGGCTTTCAGGGAAGCCAAGCTTCATGTACATGAAATCTTCATAATGGAGTTAAATGGCATTGACAGAGCCCAAATAGTTACAGAGAAGCACCCGTTACAAACTTGTTGGTTTCACACCACAAATCTCTTCTCAGGAGCAGAGATCAAAGACAAATTCTGAAAATTAATATCTACCTGCAAGAGGTTTGAGCTGAAGCCAGTCAGCATCTGGCCTACTATTTAGTTTATGATCTGAAAGCTTCGTTCCAACTGGTGATTCTTCAATCTGTTTTTTCTTACACCATTTCTGTTTAGTCTGCAATAGATAATTTACAATGAGCATTTCGTATGCAACAACACTGAAGGGAAAGGAAGTTTTACTAATCTTGTCACATATATCATAGTAATTATAGAACAGGGGTTGGCAACCCCCGGCACGTGTGCCGAGCATGGTATGCGAGGCCATTTTCCCAGGTACACGTTGGGGCTGGGGCCAGGGCCGAGAGGTAACAGCTGTTTGCAGCTTCCCGGCTGCAGCCAGCCCTGGTTTTAGGTAGCTGCTGCCAGCTGGGAGCCTGGGCTGCTCCCAGCACACAGCTGGGAGGCTGCAAGCCCTGCTGCAAGCAGTCCGGGCACCATGGCTGGCAGCAGCTACCCTGGAGCTGGGGCTCGGGGCAGCCTGGGGGCCGGGGAAACCGGCGCCGCCT
>NW_005842318.1:896580-915047 GCF_000455745.1 Alligator sinensis
GCCCCAGCCTGGCCCCAACGGGCACAGTGCCGGCACCTGCTGCCTTCCCAAAGCCTGGGGCCAGGGCGGGGAGGCAGCAGCTGTTTGCAGCCTCCTGGCTGCAGCCGGCCCAGGTTCTGGGTAGTTGCGATAGCCACGGAGCCTGGGCTGGGGGGCAGGGGTGAAGGGCATGCACAAATACACAAGATCAGAAATTTTATTTATTGCCATTAGATTTACAATTTTTAGAAAATCTGGTATTTACCATAAAAAGGGCAACATTTATTATTATTAACTATACTAATATGCAGTGCATTCTGCCATGTACCCTCGTTTTGTTTTTCTGGCACGCTGGCACTCCGGCACCTTCCAAGGTAGACGTTGTGGGGTTTTTTGACACTGGCCAAAAAACGTTGCCTACCCATTACAGAATTTCAATATTTGTGAAATTGCAATAAGTGAAAAAATTAGAAAACATATCACATACCTTTTGTTTATTATAGTGCTTGTACATTCTTATGCAGTGTTCAATGATGAACAAAAGGTAAATGCCTCCAAGTGCGACAAGTCCTTTCAATACTGCATCATATTCTTCTAGAAATCCTTCAGCTCCCAGTCCATGCTCGTGGGAATGTCCATGAGAATGCCTGTGTTCATGAACATGCCCTTGGTGGTGACTGTGGTTATGGCCTCCTTGAGACTATTAGGACAGAAAATAAAGACCACAAATGTGAACTTGCATTTTTAGTAAACTTGAGTAGCTCCCCGTCCAGCATAACATGCTGCTGGATTCCTAGAAAAAGTAGCACCAAAGATTTCTTCCAACAACTGTTCATAAGAACACTAATAGTTTTGCTAGAACAGTGGCTTACAACCTGTGGTCCGCAGACCCCTGGGGGTCCACAGACTGTTTAAGGGGTCTGTGAAAGATGACTGTGATCAATCAAAAAGTATGGCATTACCAACACACACAAATCAGAGTTCCATACCTCCATTAAAAATGTTTAGTGGTCCACAAATGAAAAAAAGGTTGAAAACCACTGCACTAAACATCCACCATTCTAATCAATAAAAATATCCCTCCTAAAGTGTTTAGTGTGGCACTTAAAGGAACAAGCTCCGAGTCCTTTGCACTATTTTGTAAATGAGAATCTGGCCTTGCTCCCTAAAGAAATTAAAACTGACCTATTACCAGGGCTGCGTGAAATTTTCCTGGCTGTTTCGTTCCGACATTGTTTTGACCAATTTCGAGGTCGAAACAGCAAAATCAGAACGAAACAAAGGCTGTCGAAATAGCCTTGAAACAAAAGGAGACTGGTTGAAAAGTTTCAAAGATCTGGCAGGGAGGCAGCCCAGCTGGGCTGCCTACCACCCCCGGCACGATGTAGCGTGGGTCACGGGAAAGCAGCTCAGCTGTGCTGCCTCCCACCTCTAGCGAGATCTAGTTGACTTCCCACCCCCGCAAAACTTGAAACAGCCTTTCTGTTTTGACAGAATGGAATGGAACGGCTGTTTTGACTTTAAATGAAATTTAATACGAAACACTGTTCTGTTGAACCGTTGAAAGTCAGGGCGAAATGGAACAGTGCCCTTTCGCACAGCCCTACCTATTACCCTCAAAGTTCCTACAGCATTAGCAGCATACTGGTATGCCACATTTTGCCCACTACAATCAACTACTACTTAACTGTGATCCAAAATACACTTAAAAACTCTTTTAACATATACATGGCCCATACATGTGTACTGTTGACTACAAAGTAAATATTGGCTTTTATAATTTAACTAAAAATAATTATATTCAACGGAGGCAAAGGAGATTACTGAATACATTCTCCATCTTTCCTCTGTAAATTAATTTCAATATACTGGAACTCATTAAAAATATATTCCTACCCTAGACTTGAGAGGCAAATTTACTGATAAAATATCTGGAGTATTAAGAGTTTCTAAATTTTAAAACCCAAAACAAAATACAGAAAACAGTTTATAAAAACACAAAAGGTAATTTGGGACCCATCATCTTGTGAATTTTAAAAAATTTACCTGAAATAACTTGGCAAAATTTGTGAGAACAGGAGTTTCACAAGGTAGGAAACACAAAAACGGAAGTTACGTTGTAACTTTTGACCAAGCATATCAAAAGTTTCAATTTCTCCTGTTTTTTTTTTTTTAAAAGAACTTTCAATTTAACAGAAACAGAAGAAAATACCATTTTTCCTTTGGCACAGTTTTAAAATTTCCCTTACAGGTTAAGTCAATCTATAGCTCCATCAATAAATATACAAATAAACCAACAGTTAAGATATTAATTATTTAGGGCCCCTCTATACGTGCAGGTAAGGCGCAGTGAGATCCAATATGCAATTCACACAATTGCACATGTGGCCTGGCAGAAGGGGAGATTGTGGGATTGAGCATTAGATCCCATTGCACCTTACTCCCAGCGGGAGCCTAACCTGGGGCTAGCTGGGTCTCAGCAGTGCCCCTCAACTGTGGATGCTGGCTCCTGGCAGCTGCAGGGCGTGGCTGCGATTTCCCCTGCTACGTGTGCAAATTAAAGATAGACAGCAACCAGCTCTACAATCAGTACACATTTTCGAGGTATAACTTTATGGTGTGATAGGTACTTTGCATCACATGTAGCTGGTCTCAGTTAACTGTGCAACACCTGTAACGTGTAGAGGGGGCCTTACTGAATTGACATTAAGAGGTCCGGGCGCAGAACAGTACTCACATGTGGCAACAAATGGAGTAGCGCGTCTCCACTCAGTGTCCCAACAGCCAGAGCAACCAGGAACGTTAGAAGGAATTTGAAGCACCCTTGGTTAATGATAGGAACCAAGATGACACCCAGCAAAGATAGCAGGCTAATGACAGTGATAGAAATGAGTCCACAAAACCAGGCTGTGGCTGTGGAAAGAAATTAATGCAGAAAGTTTATTAACAGAAAACCAGGAAAAAACTCTTGCGAGTGATGATAACTGAAGTGGGGACTGTCTTGTCTTAAACTTTACCTTTATAAGCATTCAAATAAATGCTGAAAAATATAAAATCAACAGTCAGTTTCACACATATATAGTGTCTACGGGTTTATTTCAACAATGTAACAAACCAAAAGACATTAAAAGGAAGCGAATTAGCTGAAAGCTCAACTAGGCTTCAGTGATTTTTCCTAATGCAGAGTTCCAGGAGTAGGCCACTAATGAAATACGAAAAATATAGGGCAGGAAAGTAACAGCCTCTTTTCTTTTGGTTTACTGCATTTTTAAGGGAATTGTTTCCTACTTGACATTTGTTTTAATGAGATTGTGATGCAGAAGTTAACTGGAAGAAACTGAATTCTCCTTTGCTAGGTGAGAGTAACTAGCCTATGTGTTGCTCCTTTCACCTAACATGCTATTACCTACCTTTTCATTTACGGAAGACTCATAAACCATAGTCTTAAAATGGGGAAAGCTTCAAAAGATCAGAGATATAAAATAATCATAATAAATTAAAAGCAGCTTGGAAGCAACAAAGATGGCAGGAAACCTTCCTCTGTTTGGGGCCCTGTACAAATTATTCCAGCTAGAAAGAGGAAAGATAACAAAAGCCAAGCTTGCTGGCTTACTACTTCATTTACTGAAAAAGAACAAGAACATCTTGATTCCCATAACACAGGAGGAATGAAACAAGAGCTAATTTCTTTGCTCACTGTACCAAACCTCTTGTAGGAAGTGCTCAAAACTCCAGAACTACTATTTTTCTCAAGGCTTCATTCACTTTGTGTAGTCAAAAGGATCTACTAGACAGTAGTTTACCTTTAGCTTCTGATCATAGATACTCTGTAGCAAACAGCACCAATTTCCGCACCAAAAAGGTAGAACTGGCTGAGGCAAAGGCTACAAGGTTAGATACATCAGCACTTGGTAACAGATTAAATGAGCGCTTAATAAAACTGATCTTAAACCTCGCATTTGTTTTCTACGAAGTCAGTGAGTCATTATAGAGATGCTATTCGGGGGAAAAAAAAAAAAAATCGCTTGATGACTGGGTGAAATGAAAATTATTTTCAACCTTCTTACTGTTTAATTTGTGGTAAATAAAATTTAATCACTTACCCTTATAAGGTAAATTCATGATTAAATCATCTTCTGATAATTTAAAGACATTTTGTCCTGTGTTAGATACGAAGACTTCATTACAGTACTACTTGATTTTCTTCCAGGTTCTGAAACTCAACTGGTTGGTCTGCTGTCCACCTTCCAATGTAGGTAAGATGGCAGTAAGCCTGTTCACCAATCACTTTTTCTTTTCATCTGTCTTCTTTCAGATACCTCACATCTAGTTTCAGCCTACCTGTAAGCTCATGCACAGGATCAGCCTATAACGAAAGGGTCTCTGCAGAGATACAGAGAAAGGGAATAGTTCTATTGGTATACTGACTATGGTAAAGAACCAGGGACTAAGCCAGTATGTGCAGGCATTCAATAAACAGTGCTGTTGTAGAAAGTTGGGAAACTCGTAGAACGGAGGGGAAAAAAGCAATCAGCCTTCAGCTAACTCTAGTAAACAGCATCCTAAGACTCCTTGTTAGCCCCCAACGCATCCCTGTTCACTGACAGGTAGGGACCTACCGAAATTGCGAATTCACATTTTTTGCGGAAAAAGTTAAATCAGGTGTCTTCTGCAAAAAAAAAGTGGTCTCCGCAATTTTGGCAGGATCATCTGGAGAAACAAAAAAAAACTTACTAGCAACCAAAGAAAAGAGTGGGAAGCCCTGCAGCCTTGGAGCATGTGGGGTGAGAGGGAGCTAATGAGAGGCTGAGCCTGTGAATTAGGCTCAGTACAGGCACCAGTCTGGTGCCAGTCAAGAAAGAGAAAAGGCTGCGGCACCATATTTGAGGCAGCCAGAGACATGCTGCTGTAGCTTGAGGAGGATGAAGAGTGAGAAGACATCCTCCAAGAAGGCAAAATACATTTCAGATCTGGATGGTGTAAGACAGTATATGCTGCAAGGACCTTGCACACAGATGGAGGCAAGTTGTTTTGTATTGCCTGCAACATGACTCTGGATGCGTCAAGGAAAAACAGTATAGATAAGGTACAGTACATGGAGTCTATCACTGTTGCCGCCACCAGAGTCTGTGCTCACAAGGTGGAATTTGTGGTTCAACATGGTTCATTACAATGCCAAGAATATGCAGTACTACCAGCAGCTTGTGTCCGAGGAGCTGGAAATCACTTGGCACGCAGTGCATGCTTAAGCTCTGCAATCTCCTGGAATAGGAGGACATTCAAGATTGAATGAAGTTTGTGGCAGAAAATGCTACTCAGTTCATGGAGCCTCTAACGTATTTTGAAGACCGGCAGGCTGTGATCTACCATGCACACAAGATGATGGATTTGATAAGATGGGTCAAAGACATGGCATCACAAGAACTGTCAAGCTGTTGCCATGAAAACCAGCGGAGAAAGGACCTGTTTCAGGCAACACCTGTGAAGTTGAACAAAAACTGCAAATACAACCTGTCACTAACACTGCGGTTCAAACAACCAGTTGCCTCCTTCCTTAGGGCTGTTCACATTTTTTACCCCAATCAGGTGCCTGCACTGAGTTCTGACCCTCAGCTACTGAAATCTATTCCTGGATGGCAGAAAGCATGACAAGGAACGTATTGCTTACACTAACCTTGTTAGAGTGCCAGATGCCTGTGACTCTGTTTCTCATTAGTTTCGACATTTGTACACCCTGACAAAATCCAGCATCACCATTCCAACCAACTCCATGGATGCTTAGCATGGGATCTCAGTGTATGGACACGTGTTCACTCCACAGAGACAGAGGATGTCAGTGGCAACTGCCAGTGGATGCTGTATGCTAGCATTTAACAGCTAACATGAATTGCCTGTCTCAGAGTTAGCCATGATTATTGCTAAAGTCATTTTTACAACACTAATAAATTATGATGACGGTATTAAGGTCGCAATGAATGGCTTCCGTGGGCCTATGAGTGTAACTAGGTTATCAGCTGCAGTTTTGGCTCCTTGGCCAACCAGTGGCGAGGGGCATGACCACCAGGGCCCCTCAGCCAATCAGTGGCATAGGGAAGGGCCCCTGTGTGAAAAGACCATGAAAATGGTGGCCGGCACGACAATCCGGCTGCAAATTTTGGACTGTTCAGCTGTAATGTAGGTAGACCCCTACTGATGTACAAATCTGTTGTTGGCCTTCCTTCAGCTAGACCTAACTGAACCAGTTTGCTTTGATACTGAGGCTGGAATTCAAAGGGAAAGGGACCACACCAGGGCAGCATAGGCTTGAGAAACCAATCAGCTTCTAAATACCTATCCCCATACTATTCTGTTACTATTGGAATCAGCAGAGTACCTTGAATTTGATCATTCTCATTAAATTGGGAGGAACTTACTGCCAAATGGTACTCTGTAAAAGAAAACGTCCTTTTGGAATTCTCTTTTTCTACCCCTGAAATCTGGAATAGCTAAAAAATTACCTTACTCTGACAGGGTAAAAGATTAATCTATTTTGAGTGGGTACTGACAGTTTCTCACCTGGTTGTTGAGAATGTGCGATGGATGTTTTACAACAGAAGGAAGTACTGCTGTTGCTTTTGTCCATTTTTATAATGCATCTCATGTGTTTCACGTGCATGTCAAAGATACAGATCTCCAGATGGGTACCCTTTCAGTTTTCTACAGCAAGTAAAATCACTCCCCCAGGTGACCAGCCTGTGGCTGAAGCTCTGAGGAATCTGGTCTCCTCATGCCTGTCAGATATGTTGTTCGTCATTAAAATATTCTAGCTATATAATGTTTAAATCAGTACTCTGAGGTCAAATCACATCATTTTTAGTTCCAGCCAAGTTATATCATCATCTTTTTTGGCCCTCCTATACAAGGACCCTAGCATCTTAACTTTGCACCTGGCACCACAGTATATCCATGTCTGGACTGGAGATTATGCATCCTGCCAAATACCTGCTGTCTTTCCTATATCATAGTACAGATTTGGCCAATGAATCTCTAATGGCTTACATACTTTTGCCCATGACAGGGTATCTAAACATGACATCATGATTAAGAGGCACAGCAGGATTAGAATTAGGAATTCTATGAATTTCTACATCTCTGAACTGCAGCCTTCAGTTTCTGTCTCCCTAACTTTGAGAGAAAGTCACCATGCTGATCAATGTCTATTCAGACTTCTGAGTTCACAGTATAACTATACTGGGATCCCTGGCTTTTGATATCAATACATTTAAAAAATACTTTAGGGCCTGTCATCAAGCCAAAGGTAAGGGATGTATATAAATAACAAAAAATCAAATAAAGCACTGCAGATACAAGGAAGATTCCAATTCCTGTGGGACTGTTCCACAGAGATGCACAGATCTTTTGTGTAGGTATCTTTTAATGTCCTGTACACAGGGTATAACACTACTAGGAAAGAATTAAGTATATCCTTCCCAAAATTGTAGGTTATTAATAAATGTAATACATTCGAACAGAGCCTTTTACAACATTTGTGATATGTAACACTACAAATACTCTAAGAACCATTATGTAATTATCTAGGAATACTAAGAAGCAACAATTTTTATGAAAACCATACATGACCTGGTTTATATTGACTTCTAAGACCTTCCTAGACGTATGTACTGATCTGGCTTAATGGTGTTGGTGGAAAGGACAGGAAGGTAATAGCTTCCCATGAGAGTAACCTCTGAACAAACCTTTGGGGTATCAATTTTAAGACAATGGCATTCTTCCATGATCCAAGCCAAAATAACACAACTGTTCTGTTGGGCTGGGAAGGCTGAAAGAGCAGCAAAGGCATTTCACAGGCAATGAAGAAGTTTTTCTGTCAATGATCTCTAATGTGGAGTCAAGTCAATGAAATTGTTGTGCACCTGAGTCAGATCCAGGGAAGGGTGAGGCTTAGGGAAAAACAGATGTGTATAGGCTGGTATACTGTGCTTTTGTTCTAACAAATAACAGTTCTTTGCTTGAGGAAAACTCTCTCGTCCCACAGGGAACAGAACTACAGGGTCTGAGGTCCAGGCCAGCCCTAAACTACAACTAGCACCGTTATATTAGTCACGGGAGCAAAGAAACACCAACTTCAACAAACACAGCAATTAGACCAACAAAAATGCTCTTTAAACCATCATTCTAGCTAATTTAATTCATGGGGAATGGTTTTACTATACCAGTTCAAAATGCAGCATTACCATTATAGCCGCATTCACAACAAGCTTGTTTTACTAGAAAAATACAACAGCTCTGTTCCAAGATCAAAGAGTGCCTAATTCAACTCTCCCGTGGTGATTATGGTTACTGACAGGGGACCACCATCCAAGGCTGGTCTGAATCGAAAAAATGGTTGGGGAGGTTAACACCCCCAACACCTCCAGTCATGTGACAGAGGCCTAAAGGGGAACTACACTTGACAAAACCAGGAGGGTCAGAGAGGACATTTGCTTGGTAACTGCATCACTATGCATCTGCAAACAATTAATAAATCAGGGGTTTTGTTTTTTAAACTTTCTTCAACTCTAGGAGCTGATTCCATTACCCCAGTTTGGAGAATAGGTCCAACTGTTCAGTCTACAGATTCCTGTTTTGTGGACTGGTCAAGATCAGGACACTAAGCCTGAACAACATGGAATCTACTTCTCCAATCTGTAAGAAGTACTGCCTGTGAACCTGCATGACTCCAGTGATATCTAACACAGTCATCACAAGTGCCTGAGCGAGGCAGTCATCTCCTTTTTGCCTACAACCCGCTCTGCTGTGTTAGCCAGATATTTGGAAGTTCAGACATAAAAGTATTACCTTGATTACATTTAATTTTAAATTATTTAGTAGCCCCCAGGGATAATCTCTCTCTCTCACATGAATTGCGAACACTGGATATTTTATAAGCCTTTTGAGATCCTGCAGCGGAAGGTACTACAGAACTATTAGGAACAAGCATTAATACAGTTTCAAAATGTTCTCTCAGTTAATTAAGAAACTGTTTAAGTTTTTAAACCAAGTAATCAGTCCTAACGAGGGTTATTTATTTTAACTGCTGAAGACGACAGTATGTCTACATTTTTCCAAAAATCCAACTAAAACTGTTAAAAGCGTATCTCCCTAGAGCGAGTATGTTGATAATAATTTAGGAGTGTTTATCTCTGTTAATTAAAAAAACCTACCAGCTTTCACCTTAGTAAAAACCCACAACCGCTTACCGGCAGAATAATAGTTACCTAAGGTTAAGAAATATTTTTTTCCAAAAGTACTACATAAAATTGTTTACTGTGATTTCCTTATTTTTAAAAGGCACCTATCAACTGAAAAACTACTCTTTCACCTGTGAAACAGGTTGGGTTTGAGGCAGACCAACTTGTTTGGAAAAAGATGTGTTCTGTAAGAAATTAGAGTGAGTTGCTTTTAGATACCATGGCAAATCAATAAAACAGACCATTATATTCTGTAGCTGGCAAATGTGTTATTTGTACTCAAGATACTAGATGTCATAAGAAGTGCTAAATGTCTGCAATGAACTTCACTTATTTTCTAAATTAGGTCACTTAAAACGTTAAAGGTCTTCAAGCTTAGTTATTCATCAACTCACTCTCTCATTATCGAGATAGAAAATGCATTCTTTTAAAAAGAAGCGCTCATCTGTAGAAGCTTTCTAATTAACTTGGTACAAAGCATGTGCAAGATGACAGTTTTCTACACTGTTTCAACATTTTAATTGGCAAAAAATGCTTAGCGGCCTTTTCACAAACCCTCTTGGTAATTAAGCTAGGGTCAAATGTGCCTAAAATGAGCCTACCCTGTGAAACAAACCATTTGCTACCATACGCAGCATATAGCATACTTGGTTTCAGCAATCTTTGAACAAAGTTAATGAGGTAGTAGCTGTGTCACTATGGGAAATTTATATAGAACAAGTTAACCTTTTGTAATGATGCTGCAGTCATTAAAAATAATTACTAACAGGGCACTCTTTCCTTCAATTATTAACATCTATCAGGACATAATTAATTCAAGCTTGATTTCTGACAATGCTAATAAGCACCTGCAAACAACTAATCAATATTTACTACTACTATTATCTTTATTTTCACAACAAGGGCAATTTTCTCCAAGGCTTTTGCAATTATAATAGTTATGCCTACCAGATACACCACAGCTAAGCATCTGTCAACATTTTTCATCAAAATGTATGGATAATGGCAATTGGAATCCCCAAATAAAAAGATATAATCTACCATTCTGACATCAGAACTATGGGTAATGACTTTTAATAAAAATTAGTAAAAAGGACTATTTAGCCTACCTCCATTAGGATACAGTAGACAAGTCTATTGTTTTCTCAAGGTACAGTGAATAATTTGAAAAAACAGAATACCATAAGGAATCTCACTGGAGATTTCCAATATACATTACAAAAAAGCCACTATATAACAGGAAAAGCAGTATGATATTAAGAAACTTCATAAAAAACAAACTGAAAAATATCACCAGACCCCATCAATTCTCTTAATTTTGCTGCAGTCCATGTATCTTAGAGACTTGATAGTATAAAATCAGATCATTTTTAGAACTGAAATGGTAAAGTTTAAATCATATTTCACCAATAACCAGCTAGCAATGAGGACACTTATCCATTATTACTATAAGAATACTTTCAAATCAGTAGTCATAAAAATGTGCCCCCCAACAGAACATCTCTGCAATTGTCCAACTCGTAGAAAAAGGTTTACATTTACATTATCTGGACTTGGGGAATGATCATATTAATGTACCTGAATGATAGGGGTAGTTCCTAGAAAAAAGCTTAAGACTAAAAAAGCTGCTCCAATAGAAAAGACACTGGAAGTGGAGCAGAGCTATGAGTAAAACCCGTATCACAACTGGCACACACGGTCAGAAATACTATGGAAAAAAAGTCTTAAGTCTCAGCAGTCCAAAAGATCCAAATGTCATGCTTAGCCATTTAAAAGTTCAATGATTATGAGACTAGGCCAGATACTACCAACAATTAGGCAGAAAAGTGAATTAGGCACCAAAATACTGCCCAATTGCCTATTCCACACTGCTCTAAGTCCCTGAAAAACCATTAACAAGTCTTTTTTTATTTTATTTTAGTCTTCAGCTATAAAGATGATGTGTAAGTCACAAAAAAACAGGTAGAAAGGAGAAAGACTAAGCTCCCACACCTGGCATTAACAGGGAGGAACAGGATTGCACTAAGGCACCTATTAGGTAGAATAGGTTCTAGCCTTAAATTATTAATGCCTAATTGTTGGTCCTGACTGAAATGGATATAGAAGTCAGAGGAACCAGGGAGAAAACACCCATGTGTGGGTTCGGCTGGGAGCCTTAGGGATGATCTAACCTGCAATGACTAGTACACCGTGCTCACAACTACATGAGAGCACAGATGTGATCCATCCACACTCCTCCTCATCTGTTGCTTTTAAGCTGGGAATTATCTCAATTTTGTTTTAGTTTTAATTTTATTTCAATTTTAATTTTGTTTTAGTAAAAGAGTGAAAAGTGTCAACTATTCGTTCACTGTATGCAAAGTCATGTGAATAAACATTCAACGGAAATGTAAAATAATAAGAAGATGTAGTTCTTAAGGAGTTACCATCTAGAATTCAGTAATTTTAGACACAGATACTACTTACCTGAGGCACCTATTTTATCATTATTCTGAGCTGCTGCACTTTTATCTTTATTCAAGTCTTCAACCAGAAGCTCATCATAATGCTCAATACAAAGTCTTCTGTCAATTTGATACAGCAGTGCAGGACACAGGTATATAAACATTTCAGGAGATATTGGAGAGCTGGTTCCAAGACCATAGAACCGCAGCAGCTGAGTGACATTTAAACACTGCAAGCATATAACACAACAAAGTAAGTATGAACTAGTAACTTCATTCAAAAGCATACAGTTGTAGAAAATTAAATGTTTGAATTAAGCATTCAGAACAGGAAGAAACTCTGACCAACAACATTATGTCATGAGCAGGGGGGAAAATAATGTATGCTAAGCCAGGTGGTAGGGAGGATAAACAGTAATAATTGCTGTATATGTATAATACGCTCCCCCACCCCCACTGAATAAACAGAACTTGATTACGTCACTGAAAATGGATTTCAGATTTTTCAAGTTTTACTTTGGAAGGTCAATAAAAAGCAAAAATACGAAGACAACTTCTGGTGCATGAAAGAAACAACATAGTTATGCACTTCCACTTCTCATCTGGCAGGCAATTCCATTTTAAATTTAATTCTAAAACTGACTCAATGTACAGCCCATATATAATTGTTCTGCATCTACTTCCCCTTCATTGTCAGAATTTAGGATCAAATGTGAGGCACATAGGGAAGATATGGATGTTATTACCATGAAGGGTTATGTGAACTTTTCAAAATCATTAAAAGCTTTAAGAGATGCAGAAAGAAGTCAAACATTGTAAAAAAGCTCTATATGAATTTCAGGGAGGAGGAAAAAGCAATACTTAAAATCTAAATAGCTTAGCATGATGACTTTGAATCAAACATCCCCTGCATCCAAAAGTAAATGAACCAGTTACTGAACAAAAGACAGGGTAAGTAGTCAAATCAAGGAGCAGACAAAGCAGCATCAGCAAACATTTTAGTGCTTAAGTAACCCTGACTGCCTTATTCTCACGTGTTTATTAGCAATAGTTTTATCTGCTATTATGCTTCCTTCTATAGGCATGTTTTCACAATAATAATGAAGATGCACCTAAAAGCTGTGATTTGCACTCACCTCTTCGTGTTCATGGTCATCCTCACCATGATCTTTGTGACTACGTGCTGAAAATATAGCATGTTTTTTTACATTAATCTGTTTATGAGGTGCTTCTCGCTTGCTGGTATGATGGTATCCATCCTCACTACCAGGACTGGAATCTTGATGTCCATGACTAGTAGCATGATCATTATCGTGTTCATGAAGGTGTACATGTAAGTGAGATCCATCATGTACATGATCGTGTTTATGAACATGATTATGCTCATATTGATCATCTGACTCGTGGTCTGGAACAAAGTCTTGTGCAGTATCTCCCAAAGTCTCTCCAATTTTCTTCCCTTTTCGTCTCTTCTTGTGTTTCCGTCGTTTTCTGTCAGGTTGTTCTTGAGTTGTATTTGTCTCTGTTGAAGGCTCATGGTTCTGCTCTCCATGTTCATTGTGACTGACTGACTCATTGCGAAAATGACGTGTACCATTATGTTCAAGTTGATGATGCAGATGGTGGTGACGATGGTGGTGGTAAATGTGGTCATGAACATGTTTACTATCAAGTTTTACAGATGTCCGTGTTGTTTCCTTCTCAGAGTCGCATTTATGGTTTCTCTTTGTGGAAATGCCAGTTTGGTTTTCTGCACCTGAGTGGCTATGGGAATGAAGATGGTTATGAGAATGAGAATGCTTCCCTTCTTGTACCTCTAAAATATCCAAATGGGAAACATGATCATGGCCAATATCCTCATGATTAATCTCCACTACTTTTACCTCTCCAAGGCCAAGACTTATCAGCAGTTTTTCCAGACCAAAAAATGACAATCTTCCATTTTCACCATAATGATCAAAAAGCTTTTCAATGTAGTATTTTTGTTCATTTTCAGCTTCCAGCACCGAAAATTTACTTGGTGCAGATTCTGTTCCTCCATTCTGGAGATATGATGCTTCCGAGATCTGATAGTCATTATGGTTGTGTGCCTGGCTCTCTTCAGGACCATGGTCATGTCTCTCTCCGTGGCAATGACTGCACTGATGAAAGATGAATGTCAGCAAACAAATGAGGCAAAATTTTGTGTGCATGTGTACCTTCATCTCTGTTTCCTAGAAGAAACAAAAAAGGGAAGCACTCAAATGTAAAAACTCTCAACATTTCCAATGTACCCATCTCCCACTTGTTGTCGCTTAAGCAAAATAAATAAAATAGAATTCATGATAGAGTTCTGCTTCACATGCATTTATTGCCCAGCAAGTAGCAGAGTCCCTCTCTCAAGCAGAGCTCAACATCCCTCAGAGTATTACCAAAGATGAAAACTGCAAGAAAAAGTGTAATTTTTCACATGAAAGAAGGAATATGGAGAGCGTAAAATTTCTCTAATCATATGGCCTGCAGATCACTTCTAGAGCTACTGGTTTACAATAGTACAAATCCTGGTTTTCTTACCTACTAAGGTAAAAATATTAACTTATCCATGTCCTTCCTGAAGTGCAGTGCCCAGAACTGGATACAGTACTCCAGCTGAGACCTCACCAGTGCCTAACAGAGAGGGAGGGGATCTACTGGCCTAACAGACAGCTTATCTAATAGCTTCTTGAATCAGCTTTAGCCAAAAGAGTAAAAATGCCCCACTGAAGTGCCCAATGTATACAGATGCTGCAGAGTTGGGTTTAACTAACACACTGCTTCATCTGGTAAAGTGTATTTGGGTTTTTTTTTTAATGTCTGCAAGCAGCCTACGTTACTATCTAGTTACTGGTTTTTATTTTTTACTCTTCCACACTATAATCATGTCCTGTAAACTCCAGTTAAACACATTCTCCAATATTTATGGCAAGGCTTCTCATTTACCAAAATATTTCCCAAAGTATAAGTTCTGAATTAACAACTGCACTTAACTCTGCTTCACTATCTCTTGCGGGCATAAAAATGGCATCTACCAGAAACAAAATACTAACTTGTATGTAACCAGTGATAATTTTAATTGACAGCTCCCATAGAATACGTGAACTAGCCAAATGGTCCTGACAAATCATGACATATTTTGAGACTTTTAACACTGTACTACTTAAATCAACATGCCCCTTCAAGATGGAGCTGACATTTTATATGCAATGCTTTGAACCTTTTTTAACAGTGACGGATTTGGTCATAGGGAAAGCTATGAGTAATACAACTTCGCTTCTGTTCACCTTCTTTGATCTAAGAAAGGAAAAGAGCAATGGGAAGTTCCCACCTCTACAGAAGACCAATGGTGAAGGAATCAAGTGCAGTCCCATCACCTGTCTTTAACAACTGTATTCAGTTGTCTTAACCAAGCGTCTGTTAAATTGTAGTAATCTTTTTAACACTGATGATGTTGTTTCTGCTCTTAACTAGTTGAGCACTTGCTTTCAGAACTGGGATGAATTTGGCCCATTCAGACCCCAGATCACTTTCATCTAGCCACTCTTCCAATTCAAATCTTCCTATAGTGTCATATATTTATATTCTGTACTTATTTGAGTATGAGATGACCCTGATTATAACATTACCCCAATAATTACATTCTATATATGGAAAAAAAGTTATAAAGTTAATATAATTTGCCAGGTATAGAATATCTAATTATTAGAGGTTTGCCTTTGAATTGCCCCCCTCCCAATGCTATAGCAAAGAAAATAAATCTGGAGGTCAGGTCCCTTGCTCCCCCAGAAATTCTTATCCTTGCAACCCCTTCCACCCTTCCTTGCTGTCAGACCCTGCTTTCCCTGAGCACATGGAAGTGAGAAGCAAATCTGAAAACCCTGACCTAAAAATAAACATACCTGTAGTAACTTGCATATAGGGAAATTACTACGGGTACTCACAGACATCCAGAATTGATGCAGTTTACCTCTTTTGAAACTACTACAAGTTTTAGCACAAATACTTCATAAACACACATTTAAGCAACACTTCTGTACCTATTTGTGTATATATTTTAAAGAAATTTTTCGTTTCAAGCCAAATCAAGTTCAAATCCATGAATCAGTCCAGAACCATATGTGGCACAACAGGCAAACATCCTCCACCCCCATCAGGAGCATCAGATGTTTCCAATGTCTTTTGGTGCACATCCTACATGCAGGCCGAAGCCTGGAGGCTTGGGGTTCAGATGCCCCCAAGTTTTGCCTGCCCTCAGCCATACGGCCACAGGAACAAGCTGGAGGAGCCTCTCATTTCCATAAAATGGGCTTTAAGCCCCAACACCTTGGCAGGTACTAAACCAGACCAGAAGAACAGTTATCCCAGGCAGGGCTTAAGGAAAACTGCCTTCTTGGACCCAGATACATGGTATTTCCCCTGCCAGGTAAGTACACTTGATCTGAGCTTTCAAGAAAAAAATACACATGATATTAGTCCAAAGCCAAAAGCTCATGATTTATCATCTAGGTTCATTGGGCTGGGTCCCAGCAAAGACAACAGCATTTCAAGTCATGGTGACACCACAGCTCAGCATGTGTGTGCGCTCCAGATACTCCCCACAAAGGATCCATGTGCTAATTAGCCCCCACTCATGATTGGAACCAGGTGCTCCTGTCAAGTCCTGGGATCCTCCAGAATGTATCTGAAGATGAGGCACAGGGCTATCTGGTCCAGTTCCATCTCACAGAGGGCAGGGACATACCAATCAGATGCGACAGGCTGACACAGGGGGCTACAGAGGGATTCTGGGTAAACTGTTTGGGGCCCCATTCGATATTTGCCAGACATTAAAGGCTGATGAAAAAAAACAGGACTCACTGGAAATGGGACAGAAAAGTGCAGGCTCAGCTACGGGAGTGAAGAGCAGGTCAAAATATATTCAGTACCGTGGCTTGCCATGACTTTAAAAAGTCAATGCTGGGGTGGACTGCTTGCAATGGGTGCTACCATATGACAGCATGCTAGGTTACTGTAACCTAATGGGGAAAAGGGACTGGGAAGGGCTGGAAAACTGTGGTTTGCACAGAAGGAATGAAGATTCTGGGAGTACAGATGGACCCGAAAAGGAAAGGCAATGAGACCTGGGAAAAGATAAGATCACCAAGATATGGCAGATAACAGCCCTCTGGAAACAGAATGCTGTCTAAACAAGGTAAAGTTGAACTGACAAAGACAGTATTATTACCAGTGATCCTCTATGTAGGAATTGTGCTTCCTTGATATGGTGACAAGCACATGGTGACAAGCACGAAGGACACAAAGAAAATTGTGCGCCTTTTTCCGGGACAGCAAAAGGGAGTGGATGGTGAGGCAAGAGATATACAAGGAAAAAGAAACAGGAAGATGGGGAATGCTGAACATAGAGGCGTTTATTTATACAAAATTCATTAGCAGAACGTGGATGACAAAAGGGAAAATGGAAAGCTTTTGCAGGTACTTTGCCAGAAGTCTTGAGGACATGGGAAAGAGGGAAGGAGGGATGAAAAACGCCTTGGGCTTAGACTCTCCCCCCACCCAGCCCACTATGCAAGAGCTAAGTTCGTGGCACAATATGCACTGTTAGAAGGGACCCCGAAGAAATGGGAAAATAATAAAAGCCTTGAAATGAACAGGGACAGAGGCAGAATAATGGAAGGGGGGAACCTGACTAAGTCAGTCAGCCAGTGTGGCAAGGGATGTGGGAAGCACAGGTGAAGAGGGAACATGTAGAAATCACATGGATGGTGGCTTAAAAGGTATTACCAGTAAGGGAGAGGTTATGCAGATGGGGATTACACAGATCAGAAAAATGCCCAAGTGAAAACTGTGAGAACACAGAGTTGCCTTACCACATGTTTTAGGAACACGAGTATACAGAAAATCATAGAAAGTTAGGGCTGGAAGGGACCTCAGGAGGTCATCTAGTCCAACCTCCTGCTCAAAGCAGAACCATCCCCAAATAGATCATCCCAGTCAAAGTTTTGTCTAGCTGGATCTTAAAAACCTCCAAGGATGGAGATTCTACAACCTCTCTGGGTAACCTGTTCCAGTGTTTTACAACCCTCCTAGTGAGAAAATTCTTCCTAATGTCCAACCTAAACTTCCCTTGCTGCAACTTGAGACCGTTGCTCCTTGTTCTGTCATCTGCCACCACTGAGAACAGTCTAGCTGCATCCTCTTTCAAACTCCACTTCAAGTAGTTGAAGGCTGCTATTAAATCCCCCCTCAATATTCTCTTTAGACAAAATAAGCTCAGTTCCCTCAGTCTTTCCTCTTAAGTCATGTTCCTCAGCCCCCTCCCCATGTTTGTGGCTCCTCTGGACTCTTCAATTTGTCCACTTCCTTTCTGTAGTGGGGGACTCAAAACTAAACACAATACTCCACATGTGTCTTCACCAGTGCTGAATAGAGGGGAATAATCACTTGCCTTGAACTACTGGCAGCACACCTACCAATGCAGCCCAGTATGCCGTTAGCCTTCTTGGCAACAAGGGTACACTGTTGGCTCATATACAGCTTATTGTCCACTGTAAACACCAGGTCCTTTTCTGCAGAGCTGCTGCCTAGCCAGTCAACTCCCAGGATAGGCGACTCGTTTGGGGTGGTACGGGAGGGGGGGGGCGGGGAGATTGGCCACCACCACTGACTTCTGTGGGCAGTCACTGCTTGCCATCCCCTCCTTTCACTGCCATGGGCGGTCGCTGCTCGCCTCCCCCCCACACCCATGCTGCCAGCACCTGCAGGTGGTCATTGCTCGCCGCCAAAGCCACTGACTACAAAT
>NW_005842318.1:915057-921653 GCF_000455745.1 Alligator sinensis
TTTTGGGAGGCACCAGGTGTTCGTGGCCCGCAGCCTGTACTGGTGCATGGGACTGTTCCATCCTAAGTGCAGGACTTTGCACTTGTCCTTTGTTGAATCTCATGAGATTTCTTTTGGTCCAATCCTCCAATTTGTCTAGGTCACCCTGAATCCTAGCACTACCCTCAAGCATATCTACTACTCCCCTCAGCTTGGTGCCATCTGCAAACTTGCTGAGGGTGCAAACTATGCCATTTTCCAAGTCATTGATGAAGACACTGAACAAAACCAGCCCCAGGACCAACCCCTGGGGCACTCCACTTAATACCAGCTGCCAACTAGACATTGAACCACTGATAACTACTCTCTGATCCCAATGCTCCAGCCAGTTTTCTATCTACCTTACAGTCCATACTTCCTTAGCTTGCCTGTGAGAATGCTGTGGGAGACCATATCAAAAGCCTTGCTAAAAATCAAGGTACACCACATCCACTGGTCTCCCCACATCCACAGAGCCAGTCACCTCATCAGGTTGGTCGGGGCATGACTTCTCTCTGGTGAATCCATGGTAACTGGAAGGTGTGGAAGAGGGTGGGGAGGCTTGCGAAGAGAACCCAGTGGAGTAATGTATTGACATATGAGATGGTGATGTATGGAATGAACCAAAGAGCAAATGGGCTGGCAAATGAGATTCTTGATAATGTGCATGAGAGCTGCCACATAGAAGATGCAGAACCTGTTGGAGTGCAAAGGACTATTTTTCATACCACAAGAATGTGTGCAGCTAGCCACGCATGAACTGCAAACATATATTGAAAGAGATGAAGAGGAGCTGAGAGCAAGGAGTGAGATGAACAAGTGGAGGTTAAAAGACTGGGGAATGCTGTTCTGGGAAAATTCTGAGCACAGGGAATAACAGGATGGGTTGGAAGGAAACTGATGAAAGCATGACAGGTAATGCCATCTGAAGAGACACGGGTGGTAAGGGAAGCCTGTTATATGAGAACCGACACAGAAATGTTAATATGATGTGGAATAAAAGGCAATGCTGATCACTTAAAATGGATAATTCAGGGGAAGGGGATGCATTTTTGTTGAAGCTGTATGTAAAGAAGAGGTTAATGATGCCAGAGGATAAGAAGCACATAGGTGAATGAAACGGTAGATGTCAAAGGATGCAAATGAGAAGATTCTATGTTAGTTTGGATAATATTTTATGTGAAGTGATGCAACCTGTTTTGTTTTTAATGTAGGGAGGGGAAGATTTTGATTTTAATAATAGAAAAAATAGGTTCTTAGCAGTAATGTTTGCCTCATATGGGCCATGTGTTTGAGAGTCATACTCAGTGTTGGCTGCAATTTAATCTACTTCATAGTTGGTTTCCATTACTGAACACACATTGCTTTTGGCAGCAGTTTGATGATAGATAATGTATTTAATAAGGTTTCCTAGTATGCCAGTATAAGACAAGGGGCTCCTCCCCACAACTTGATGGGGGCGGGGGGGGGCGGACTTGCCTTATATTCGAGTAAATACGATACATATGTAGTTATTTTAGGTTTTGCATTGCTGCCTATTACCCTAGCCTCTGAGCATGCTCCACGTTAAAATACTGGCAAAAGACGGCCTCGTTGTTTTGGGGGAGGAGGAAAGAGAGAGCCAGAGTGAAAAAAGAAAAAAACCCCAAAAACTAAAACAATATTTTCCCCCTTTTCCTCTTTCCTATAAACATTCTGGTTGGAGTAAAAAGTGTGATTTGAAGTGTGATCTTAGAAGCTCATTTTACAGCCTTAATTCTAGAGTACTTTACCTCATTCTGCTGCTTTAACTTTGTGATCTGCATTGTACCACAGGCTGGAAACAGCCATATTTGGTGGAGTGCGATCAGCTGTGTGCCAATATGCTATGGCACAGCTGACTGCAATCCATTAACACCTATAGACATCCCTGGTTGCCTTGCCCCAACTTGGGGCATGTCTGGAAGCAGGGAAAACTTGGGTCCCCCACTACACGTTCGCAGGCACCCAGAGGAAAATTCCTTTGCAAGGGATCCCTCCCTAAAGTGTGCTTGTAAACACAGATTGGGGTACTTTCACTGGGGTCCCTCTTCCATGTTACCAAGTGCATGGGGAAATCTCTCTGTATGGAGCGGGTCTGCAAGTGTAGAGATGGGAACCCAGTGTGAATACTTCCATGCTTGCAGACCCACTCAGGGAAATTCCTTGCAAAAGGATCCCCCGCAACTTCAAATGTCAAGGGGAGAACCTGAGTTTCTTCCTCCACGATTCCAGGTGTGCTCGAGGAAATCCCTTTGCAAGGGATTTCCCTGCATGGGTTGGCAAGCAGGCATGTGGGAAAATCCTTTGCAGAGGGATTTCTCTACATGCTTGCAAACAAGGTGGGGTGGACCCAGGTTTCCCCCTCCCTTTGGGGGAAATCTTGCAGGCAGGCAGCAGCGGCCCAATGTGCAGATCCAGGGGCACACGCCCCCCATACCCTCTCAGGTGCATGCAGCAGCAGGAGCCCTTCCCCCCCGTAGACAAGCCATTCGTGGCTCCATCCCGTGCTCTGCCCTGCCCCCGCTGTGCAGTGCCTGCCCCCGCCCCAGTGCCAGCCCCACTTCTTCCCTCACCACAAGGTCCTTGATCTGTCCCTGCCCTTCCCTTCTCTCACAACAAACTTACCAGCCAGATGCTGCTTCCCAAGTTGCCCGGCTGCATATCAGCAATCAGATCGGTATTGGTCGATATGGTTCATTAAAAATTGGCTACTGGTATCGGCCCAAAAATTCTCTATTGGTGAACCCCTATTTCTTACTGAGATGTGTTTGGAGGGCTTTGTGGTATCTAGGGGTCTGTAGGAATTTGATGTTGTACACAAGATGTGCTCATGTTTGCCTTGCTGATGCAGGTTAACAGGCAACTGTATTTGCACAAGCTGGAGCCTTTTCAAATTGTTTGCCACTTATTTATTTTCAAAACTGAAATACACAATGTCTATCCCAAAGATGGCATGTTTAAGTGCTTTGTGATACAGAATGTTATCTTTATAGACAAGAAAAAGAAGCTGTTCTATCTATAAACCAGAACCAGAATATCCAAAGTACAAAGTAACATAAATTAACTTTTTTTTTTTTTTTAAATGTGACCAAAACTAAAAATATCTTTGCTAGGAAATTCATGACTAAAGCATGATCATAATCCTCTTCACTCCCTCATGATATTTTTCATGTGACTATCACATACTGTACTACTAAATACATTACTTTGAAATGTAAGTCATGCATCCCTAATTGGGGTGGTTAGCACTGAATGGTACCTTTTTTTCCTGAAAGGATAAACAGTTAAATGACCTGTGGTCCTAACCAGATGTCAATACAAAGTTCAACACATCACTCAAATCAGTCTGCTTTACTGCTAATGTCTCAGCCCCTGGCAATATTACATCACTTATTTAAAGTCATAACAGTTATTTTACTGTTCTCAACAGAAAAACACAAACCTTTACAAAGTAATTATGTTCTTCATAGTACTATGTAGCAGTGTCAATGCATGCAAGAAAGCTTACAAAGCACAGAGCATGCCTGTATATACCATTCCAGATTTCAAATATAGTTACAGCAACATTTCTCTATACAGCCCCATTTTTATCAAAATATCAGTTCCCAGCTTCTGTAGGTCAGATAATATCCATATATATTAAATGCCAGAGTACTAGTGTATAAATTTTTAATGTTTCAGTGGAATGGAAAAGCTTCCTCCTCAGTTACCCCAGTAATGAAAAATGTTACTGAAACTGTCCTTTAAGTCCCCACAAAGTAACAAGGTAGAACAGGCTGGGAGACAGATCAGAGGTATATAAGAAGTCCTGTCAGTCTGGTCCGCTCCGAGTTCCTATTCCACCAGCCTTTGGCCCTCACTTTTATTCAGACAATGGTTTAATGGGGCCAGAAAAATCAGTTCCATACTGCATGGGCAGCTACCAGAAAGGGGCGGGCGGGGGGGAGGAGTGTGCCAAATTAAGAGCAGAGGAAGAGACCATTTCCGTTCTTATGGACACTAGGGACTGTAGGTTATGTTACAAGAGACCTTGCTCACACCCTCCAGCCTTGCCATGAGAATTGGAAAAAGGAAATGAAAAATCCCAGGCAGTCATTACATTTTTCTATTTGCAAGTAGAAAACACAAAAACCTGGCATTCAGATAATGCCAAAGCTCCACAACTTGGGAGAGCTTAATTTCCCGTGCCAGAGGTAGTTCTCTTACACCAGTTGGCCCGCTGATTTTAAATTAAACAAATGCACATATAGTACAAGCGGGTGCATCTTTCCTTTTCCTCAGTACAATGAGCCACCCATAATAAACTCAGTAATGAATGCTTAAAAAACACAAACCTGAATATACGGGCCTAGCTTTCTGATTATGGGCTCTGGGATATTTAGAGGGTGGATAACAGCAGCACCAGAGACTGAACAACTACTTGGCCTTATACAGCACTTAAAAATGTTAATCCTCATGACACACATTGCAAGTATCATTATCCTCAGATTATTAAATGATAACATGTGAACAGCACATCAGCAAAGGGCAGAAGATCTGTCTTGGATTAGCACAGATCCACAATGCCATCTGCTCACCTATCAGGTTACAACTATTTAATTAAACAGGTCCTTAAATGAAACAAATACTCAGTATTTACAGAATCTTGGTTTCAGTTTATAGCTTCCTACACCATGTTCGCCTCTGCCCCTGCAATTTCTCTATCATCCTCTGCTTGAACTGTTTCTTCCATTTAATATTTGATACACTGTTCTTGTCATACTCAAATTCTGTTAAAAGTTTGGATTTCTACTGCCAATGCTATTTAAACCCACTGTTCTACACAGTGATTGACTGGTTCAGTATTTAAGGTTTTAAAAATAAAACCTAAACCCAAAATTGCTTTCATTCAAGTTTCAATTAAGTTTGAATTTAAGCCTACCATTCTAGTGCTTGCAATCCAGATATTGGGCCTTTTGGTTAGGATATAAAAAAGTGAAATAGATGATATATTTTCATTGTCTAAGTTGAATAAATTATAACCAGAATGATTTTTCTTTTCCCTCTTCTCCCCCCCCCCAATTTAGCAGTCAAAGATATTTTTAAAATCCAGGCATGGATATTTTGTTGATGTGTATTTAAATGGGGAAGCAAAGTTAAGTTTCTCTTCTGTTTGTCAAATCAAAGGTTTTTCTTTTATTCCCTACCTCTAGGGAGCTCCACTCTATACCTGGCCTATCTGCAAGAGTGAAAAGATCTCTGGAAAGTAGGCTTATCGCCCCAGTGGCTAGAGAAAGACATTCAAAAAGCCTGAGCCTGAATTGATTCAATTTTTAGCTAGGCTAAATCAGTTTTGTAACTGGACAGACATCCCAGACATGCAGGCACATGCCTGCAGTGGCTCAGGCTAGGAGCCAGGGGGCACTAGAGCAGCCCTACTTTCTTTCCACAGCATGAAGCTGAGGGGGGCGTGGCCAGGCTCCAACAGAAGCTCTGATTAAACCAGCAGGGAATTGATGTGTGTATATCACCCAATTCAGAAAACAACAGAGGGACATTACTAGCTACTTGCCAATTCTGCCCATTGATTCATCAGGGACCGTAGCCATCACGTGGTCTGTTAGCTCATACATGGCAAGAGCGAATCATCGATGTAGGGTCAGAGGGGACCTGAGATCATCAAGTCCGACACCCTGCCTTGGGCAGGAATGAATACTGGGCTTGTATGACCCCCACTAAGTTAAGCTCATATGACCCCAGCTAGGTGATTATCTAGCCTCCTTTTGAAGACCCCCAAGGTAGGAGTGAGCACCACTTCCCTTGGAAGTTGGTTCCAGATCCTAGCTGCCCTGACTGTGAAGTAGTGCCTCCTGATGTCTAGCCTGAACCTACTCTCAATCAACTTGTGGCCGTTATTCCTTGTTACTCTGGGAGGCGCTCGGGGGAACAGGGTCTCACCCATTCCCCTCTGGTAAGTTTATAAATGGCCACTAGGTCCCTTCTCAGCCTTCTCTTGTGAAGGCTGAATGGGTCCAGGTCGCTTAGCCTCTCCTTGTAGGGCCTGCCATGCTGCCCCCTGATCATGCGAGTGGCCCTCCTCTGGACCCTCTTGATGCTGGCCTCATCCTTCCTGAAGTGTGGCACCCAGAACTGGACACAGTACTCCAGCTGTGGCCTGACCAGTGTCGCATAGAGTGGGAGGATCACCTCTTTGGACCTGGTCGTGATGTATCTGTGGATACATGACAAGGTGCAGTTAGCCTTGCTGACCGCGTCCTCACATTGGCGGTCCATGTTCATTTTAGAATCGATAATGACTCCAAGATCTCTTTCTGCCACTGTGCTTTCAAGAAGGGAGTTCCCCAGCCTATAGGTATGCTGCTGGTTCTTTCTCCTTCGGTGCAGTACCCTGCACTTGTCAGTATTGAATCTCATCCTAGTCTCATCCATCCACCCCTGTAACCTGTCCAGGTCCAGTTGTATGCTGTCCCTCCCTTCCAGCATGCCCACCTCGCCCCAGATCTTGGTGTCGTCAGCGAATTTGAACAGGGTGCTTTTTACCCCCTCATCCAAGTCGC
>NW_005842318.1:922166-927976 GCF_000455745.1 Alligator sinensis
TCCCTAACTCAGTCCTCCCTTACCCTAGGCCTGGAAGAGTCACTCCTGAGTCCGTCCTAAAACCCGGTGAGGGAGAAGTCCTGGTCCCTGCTCAGAAAAATGGAGGCAAAGCATTTGTAAAAAAGGTCTGCTTTTTCATCTGGTGCAACCACCAGATTGCCAAGTGTATCCTGCAGGGGCCCCACATTGCCCGGTGCCTTCTTTTTACTCCCTATGAATTTTAAAAAAGGACTTGTTGTTGTCCTTGTAGCTAGCCCGAGTTCCGTCTCCGCCTTAGCCTTCCTAACAGCCTCCCTACAGGCTCTTGCTATGTAGGTATAATCCTCTTTGGTGTTAGCCCCTCCCCCGCTTCCACTGGATGTATGCCTCCTTTTTGGCTTTCAGATGTTCCTGAATGCCTTTGGTGAGCCAAGGGGGCTTTTGAGCACTCTTGCCCCCTTTGACTCGCTTTGGGACTGCCACCCCTTGGGCTCAGAGGATAGTCTCCTTAAGGAATGAGGACTCATCTTGGATACCTAGTTCCCCTACTCTCCAGGACCGCAATTCCTCTCCTACCAATCGCAACTCATTGAAGTTGGCCCTCCTGAGGTCAAGGGCTACTGCCTTGCTGCAGGCCCTTGACACCCTGCGCTGGATGGTGAATTCCAGTAGGCGATGATCACTACTGCCCACGTGGTCGAGGACCTGGAGTCCCCTCACCAGGTTGTTGCCTGTGGCCAGGACCAGGTCCAGCAGGGCATTCTCCCTGGTGGGATTGTGCACCTCCTGGGTTAGGTGGAGGTCTTGTATCCCATCAAGGAACCTACGTAAGCAGGTTGAGCTGGCTGACTGCTCCTCCCAGCAAATGTCTGGGTAGTTAAAATCACCAATGACAACCACATCCCTTGACTTAACTGCCTCTGCGAGGTGACCCAAGAATTCCCGATCCAGCTCTTCCCCCTGCACACCCACCATAGTAGGCACCCACTGTTAAGTCCCTTTCCCCGCGACCCCCTTGTACTCTGACCTAGAACACTTCAGCCTGCTAGTTGAGGACGTTTATTGCTCTTTGATGTAGAGCGCCACACCCCCGCCTTTCCTCCCCGTTCTGTCTCGCCTTTATAGTCTGTAGCCCCTAATATTTACCACCTAATCATGGGTTGAATCCCACCAGGTTTCAGTGAGAGGAGGGGGGAATTCTTGCTTAGCAGGGAGTGGTGAGGGGGAGGAGGGAGGAGTTGTAGCCAGGGAGCAGGGGCCAGCCCTGAGAGCATGTTGGGATGCTGGGGTAGTCTGGTTTAATCTTAAATCAGCAATGGGTCTGGTACAAATATTGCATAAACCGGTTTGAGTCAAATCAGTTAAGTCTGATACTAGATTCAACCGGGTTTATTTCAAACTGGTTTCAGCCATTCTCAAACTGGTTTATGTACACTGAACATCTGTTCTGTTATAGGTTTAAATGAATTTCTGATCACTTAAACCGGTTTGTGTGTAATGTCTGTCCCTAGCCAGTGTGACTAAAGCAACACAACTTAAAGCTACAGACAACATGAAAAAATTCATGCCAAACAAAAATATCAAACATATGTTTCAACTAAACTTTCTTTATGCTTCTGGAGTTTTCAGAAGTATAATCCAGAAAAGGAAGCCAGATATACTTGTTGAGCAAGTTGTTCTCTCTACTCATCTACTGATCCTATTAAACAAAATGACATTTATTCTTTTTCAGAATTAGACAGAATAAGGAACCTGTGTAAAAGCCTTTTACAAAACATGAGATAGGACATTATTTGTAAGCAAACTGTTGAAAATCCAGATATGTTTCTCCTAAATCCAGGCTCACTTATGTCATGACCCAAAAGGCATGATTGTGTGTGTGTGCTTCGGCATCAGAATTATCCACGTTAAGTTGCAGAGCATTGCACGGGAGTTTCCTGTAGCAAGAGGAAACTCCGGTGCAGGGACCAGTTTCCCGCCTTTTCTGCAGCTTCTTTTGCAGAGTGCATTGCTCGAGTTGCAAGAGGAATGCACGGTGCAAAAGAGTTCCCGCCACCGGTATGCAAATTCGTTCCCCGTGATTGGCTAGTGCTAAATTATTCACACGTGGCGGCTAGCGATTGGCCTGTTAGCCGTATAAGAGGCTTGAGCAGTTTCCGCCCAAGCCGAAGAGGACTCCACATCCATCTCGTGGGGACTCTGGGTACACGGCAGGGTAATAGAAACCCTGTGTGAGATCCAGAGGAGCTTGGCGGCCTGATCCACCGCCCACCTCTTCCCGTCTTCGAGCGCGACTAATATAAGACGTATTTACGATTTCTACATTGGTGGCCTGTTCACCCAGAGCAACCGGAGCTCTGCACCGTGGAGCCTAGCAACCTCCACGAGACCGTCTGTGTTGTGTCTGTCTGTAACTGCAACTTAATCAAGCTTTCCAGCCTACACCATTGCCATCTCGGTGTAAGTAAACAATCTTTTAAACTACCGATACGCGTCCGTGCCTAATTCCAGAGCGAAGGCCTTCCCTCTCCACCCCTGCATGCCCGGGCTGCTGGCCACAGCCCACGTGCAGCGCGAAAAAGGGCTCGGGGCGCGCCCGGCCCGCACAATTTACTGCAGCATAAAAATCCCTTGGAGGCAATTTACTAGTACCAGCTCCCCTCTGAAAAGGGTGAAACATTTCATATTAATACTCACTGCAAAAGTATAAAACAGGATCAGGCAGGCTGAATAACGTAGCATGATAAAATTGGGTTTCCAGGGAGTATGGACGGCATCATAACAAGTGACAGTTTATCAGGTGTCCACCTTAAAATTGGATTTGGAACAAGAACGACACATGATTTATGGATATAAATTCTAACCTATCCAGGATTATTCCTAAAAATAAAACCTAAATTTTACAATAAGTTAACATAATTTGTCATGAATGATCATTTAAAAAGGTGATTAGGGAAAGGATATGAATAATGGAGGAACAAAAGGGACACAAGTATAGAATTAGCAAACAGAAAATAGGCAAATAGGAAAAGGGTATGATTAAACACAGAAAAGGGAATTAATATATCTGTTAAGAGATAGATTATATGTTCATTTTCAAATTCACCAAATTACTAAAGATTTAGAAGCACTCCTTGTACAGCATGAGAGAAAGCTGAAAAGTTTTCACTCGTGGTTGAAGATCCCAAGTGCTTTTAATACACAAAGCAAACCAAGTGCAGTGAGAACATTTTCCATTTATTCCTTATGATTACAAAAATGGTAGACAAGAAGTTTCAGAAAGGTCTGACTTTTAAAGTTGATCATGACCCTGAAGAGGAAAATACATTGGCACAATGCCTTCTTCATATATCAGACAGTTAAAAATGGTAAATCCCTTCAGATTATAAAGGGAAGGATGACTCAGTACAGAGTAGGCAGTTGCTTTCACCTCAACAGTTCAAATGCAGTATTTGTTGCATGCCCATTGCATGTGTACTGTCTCATTTAACTCAGGGGCATTAAAGAGACAGTACACTTCCGAGCTTTCTGCTCCACAGGACAGACATTTGACACTTTAGGAGAGATGAAGACCATATTTTAAACAGTTTTAAGGATTAGAAATAAGGTGATTAAACATTTTAATTAAAAATTTCAAAAATTATTATTTAGGAGTTATTTATGTAAAGACTGCTAGATTACACCTTACTATTGCAATTCTGTAAGATATTTAGAGCACAATACTGTCTCAGAACATTCAAATTAAAACTTGAAAACAAAAATTAACCTTATTCCCAACATCCTAAATGCCAAGTTTAAAATAAAATTGAGAACATTAACTTCTATCAAACTGTGCTTAGATTTCTTTTGCTTTTACATTATATAGAGAAATGTATATAGTACTACTGAAAGGCAGGGTAGGATGTTCATTTAAAAATAATCAAGTTACAGTTTTATTTTAGTTTATCAAGTCTTTGTTGCACTATCTTTAACTATTCAATTAGAAAAATATATACTCTAGATAGCTAAAAAAAAGAAATTGGCTATAATACAGTCTCTGACTTGACTCTAGTTCTCACCCATCTCCTGTACTTTCTGCCCTCTTCGATTTCAAGGAAACTGGTTTAGGGATTTTAAATCATACTTATTCACATGAAGATCTACAATTCAGTAGGAGGGGCACTTTTAAAGAACGGGCCACTAACTGATAGTTCCAAATTGCAGTTGCTAAATTAATACCAGATAAGACTTGGGAGCACATAGAAAGTGTTTATGCATAACTAAACATGGTATGAACATCTGAAAAACAAATTATGAAATGCAAAACAACCTAGCTTGATCTTAAATAAACCCACATAGTAATCCGCTAATCCAAATTAATAAACACATCTGTTAAATGTTATTTTAATTGAAAGAAAAGTCAAGACAGCTCTTTAAACAGGCAATAACTTATAATTTAATTTAATTTAATAGTACCTCAATTACTCAAAATAATGCAAGAATTATCACAAATCTGGTTTTGATAAAGTTCTCCCCTTTTACAGGATTGTGCAAATTGAGTAGTAGTATCTCAGTCTCCCATACATAAATGATAGACATAACCAGCCACATGTCCCTTAGTGAATTTCATAAGTTATGAACAATTTATCATGGTGTTAAGATGACTAACCATCAGCTTCTCCTAGAGCTAAGAAAGCCCTTAGGCACCTTTATGAGTTATTTAAGTAGTTAGTAAAATATGAAACAGCCGTAAAACAGGTTATGAATCTCTTGAAAGAGCATGTTAGGGTTATTGTAAAAATGGTAACTATTAAACAGTCAAAATACTGAGGCTTTGGCACCAGTAAACCAAAAATATTTCCCTGAGATCCTGATCTTCTGAACCAGCTAGATAGAGCATACAATTACAGTAAAGGTGAAGTGCAATCCTAGGGTACTTGATGGAGCTACACATGCAGATGACACCTGGTCAATATGTGGTACTTTCCCCACCCAAACACACTGGTCAGAGAATTTCCCTACCTCTAAATTTCCACCCCCACACCCAAAAAAACCCCAACTTACACAAGCCTCAGCAATACATTATGTGCATCCATAACTATACACTTTTTCATGGCAAAACTGAGTCTATCACGTGCTCTAGGACTGCAACCTAAAATTGCTATTTAAATACTTTATTTTGCCATTCTTCGAGCTTGAAATAGAAAAGTAGGTGGTTTGTTAAAAAACATGCAGCCCAAAATAGCAGAAGCAAGCAAAGAACTTTTACTTGCCCGCTTGGGACAATATTTGGGTACCCACAATATATGTGGGTAAGGTAACTAGTAGGGTGAAAGTGCTAGACTTTAAGAAAGCTGATTTCAATGAACTCAGGCAATTAGTCAAGGACGCACTGCAGAGTAGGAGTTTTGAAGTGATGGGAGCCCAAGAAGGGTGGCTGTGCCTTAAGGAAACGATCCTTCGGGCACAAAGCGAGACGATCCTGATGCGAGGAAAAAGAGGGAAAGGGGCCAGAGGCCTCCTTGGCTGACCAGAGAAATCCAGGGCAGCCTAAGGGCCAAAAGGGGAGCACATAAAAAGTGGAAACAGGGAGAGATCACCAAAGACGAATATACCTCCTCTGCTCGTGCTTGTAGGGAGGCAGTTAGATGGGCAAAAGCTACCATGGAGCTGAGGATGGCATCCCAAGTAAAGGACAACAAGAAATTGTTTTTTAGATATATAGGGAGTAAAAGGAAGGCCCAGGGAGGAATAGGACCCCTGCTAAACGGGCAGAAACAATTGGTGACAGACAGGGGGGACAAGGCTGAACTCCTCAACGAGTTCTTTGCCTCAGTGTTCCTAAGAGAGGG
>NW_005842318.1:929439-932177 GCF_000455745.1 Alligator sinensis
TTTCCTGCCTATGCAGGGGGTCGGACTTGATGATCTATTGAGGTCCCTTCTGACCCTACCATCTATGAATCTATGAATTGGGAGGGCAATTAGTATTTAGAAGGAAGAAAAAATAATATGCAGACAACATTTGAAAGGGTACATCTTAAGTTCACAAGGCTGAAATATTTTAAAATGCCTTACTATAGGTGCCAATATTCTACTGTCTAATAATGTTTTAACAATAGTGCATGCTTGTTATTTAAAAATGTGAACTATAGCAACATCTGTGCTTTCATTAATACTTTTTTCCAGTGAAACAAAACCATTATGGCTTTAAAACAGTTTCTTTAGATACTTATTCTGAAGTGACTGGTTATCAACAAACAGTATCAATATAACAGATGCAGGTTTTTGCTATTCCAGGATACAGAAGCCAGTGCCTTTTCTGTGTTAAACATAGGCTGTTAACAGTAACGGAATTTTCATTGTCAGTTGTAACTTGAATTGCGGCACATGCTTAATTCCTCCTCTGGAAACCAACAGGCTAAAATCCAGCACTGTGTTGGGTGTGTTTAGTTTTCACATTTTGGCAATTTAAGAATAAGAAACACTATCAAGACCTTCAAATATTTATCACTAGTCTTGCATATTTTAAGTGTTAACCAAATTTGTGTCCAGTTCTACAAGTCAAATTGAAGTTGTGAACCAGCAAAGCACTTAAGCATATACTTAACTTTAAAACTAGTCCAACCAACTCCAGGCTACCAGTAACTTTGAAGCTGGGACTGCTATATATTTTAGGTTTATATCTTATGCTTAGATGCTGAACTGGATTGAGAGATGTACAATTATAATGTACAGTGTTGTAATTTAAAATTTCACAAGTTATTTATACAGCCTCCACTACCATACCACTATACCAAAGCTATATATCTGAATAGAAGAGTCTTCTAATGAATTAGCTATTTGATACCATTACCACCACATATTTTGGGATGCATTTTTGTCCTTCAGTTCTTCATCAACATAACTTTTTAACATATGCATCTTTGTAGCACCACCATCACAGGAGAAATACTATCCTTCAGTTTTACAAGTAAGATTTCTCTCTGCTTCAAATCCAATACAACTTGCTTACAATCACATAGGAAAGAGCAGATAATTAAATTCAAGTCTCTCACATGACAGGCTAGCATCCTAACAACTGGACCATTCTGGCTCTCCAGAATCAATACAATGAAAAAGCCTCATACTGGTGCTGGGAGTGGACCGGCGGGGAAATTTGGGGTGGATGCAGTATCCTCCCAGCACTGCTGGTGCCCACTGTGAGCCCAGCCTCCATCGAGAAGAGCCCCGTGCAGCTCCGGCTGTAGTCCGCCCTGTATAGATCTGGGGGGCACCCCCCTCCCCCGGTGCCCTCCTGGGGTGCAAGCAGCAGCAGGAGCCACTTCCCCCCACCACCTGGACAGCACCTGCCCCTGCCCCCTTCCTTACGGGGGGGGGGGGGCGGTCAGTGGCGGGGGGGGGGCATTGATGTGCGCCCCCCCCACGCCCCTTCCCTCTCCCCTCCCCTTCTACCACACCGGACTTACCAGCTGGAGGCAGCTCTCCATGCTGCCAGCTGTGCTCCGTGCTGCCCGAGTGCTGTGCTGTGGCTGCATGCAGCATGGGCATTTATCAACCAAATTATCGTCTGCAGTGGGCCGATATCTGATACAGCCAGTTTTCTTTATATTGGTACCAATCCGATATCGGACTGATGTATTGGTGCACCTCTACTTGTGTGCTATTGTTATAATTTGTATATATGTATATTGTCTTAGGATTAGTGATTAAGTATAGTATAGTTGTATAGGTAATTATATAGCTGTCGTAGTAGTTATAGTTGTTGAATCTGGAAATTATTTAATAAACCACTGAATTTGTTAACTGTTAACTTGAGTTTGTGAGATTTTTATTGCTTAATTATCTTTGACCTCCATTTGGAGCACTTATGGGGTGCAGATGATAGATGCTGCATGTTATAGGTAGGTCATTAATCCACCCCACTGAATCACACAAGTGGCTAGAAGGGGAAGCTCATCCCAGATGTGTTCAAACCTTAAATCCCCCATTGATTCTAACCAACACCAATGGTTTAACTGAACTGCAGCACACAGTGATGACTTTGATAGATGATAATTATAAATATTCAAAATACTTGATTACAACAGCAAAGGCAAAAACATTATGACTCCACCCTTTTTTGGCTGCTGTATCATGTCCATTATAAACTGTATGCAAGGCTATAATTTTATTAACTAACATTAAATGTAAAGCAAAATTACAATTATGGAAGACACTGTTCAAATCATCACAGTAAGCTCATTAAAATGTCTACAAAACGCTCACATCAACAAAATTGTACGCTGTGGAAAAGTCTGTTCAGAATTGAATTAAAATAGTTACGTTCAACATTTATACGTTCAAATGTTGTACATCAAGCACTGTACTTGCATAAATCCACAAACATCTAAAGTTGCCTGCTTCTAAATACTGTAATTATTATACCTACACACAATAAAGAATTAATTGCTGTGCTCCCCGAAATCCAATGGCAGTTACCAGCAGGGGTGCACCGATAGATTTTGGGGGCTAATACTGAAAGCCGATTTTTAAGGAGGCATATTGACTGATACCAATCCGATTTCCAATACAGCTGCGTGCAGCTGGTAAGTCTGTTGTGCTGGACGGTGAGAGGGGAGGGGCGTCGGGGG
>NW_005842318.1:932213-948182 GCF_000455745.1 Alligator sinensis
GGGGGGGGGGGAGCCACAGCTCATTGAGGAGGGGGAGAAGGGGGCAGCCCCTGCCTCTGCGTGCACCCCAGAAAGGCATGGGGTGGGGCATATGCCTGTGTGTGTTCACAGGGCAGGGTGGGTGGGCTGTAGCTGCAGTCTGGAGTTACTGCTGTGCCGGGCTCTTCTTGGTGGGAGCTGGGCTCGGGGTGGGGGCTACAGAGGGGGCTGCAGCCACACCAAATTTTGCCGTAGCCCACCCCCAACAGCCCTGCTCCCAGCACCGCCATTGCCCACCCAGCACAGCCCTGGCTCTTCCCAGCCCTCCACAGTCCCTGCCCTGAGCCCAGCCCCCACTGATAAAAGCCCAGTACAGCCCCAGCTCCAGCCCGCAGCTGCAGCCCATCCACCCCACCCCACCCCTATGCCCTCCTGGGGTACAATAAGCAATGGGAGCTGCCGCTCCGCAAGAAGCCATGGCTCCATCCTGCACCTCACCCTGCCCCAGCATCTGCCCCTGCCCCCTCCCCCACTGTGGGGAGGGGGCATTGATCTGCCCCCCTCCCCACACCCTTTCCTTCCCCCCTCAATGTACTTAAGAGTTGCATACAGCTGTATCGGAAATCAAATCAGTATCAGGCATTATGACTCCTTAAAAAATGGCTATTGGCATCAGCCCCCAAAATCTCTATCGGTGCACCCCTACTAGACTTCTAGCTATAGGTATCTATATCTCTACATCTATCTATAACTCCTATAGATAGATATAGATATAGATATATATAAGTGGTGTTTTATTTTAATCATGAAAAAAAGCGGATTTTGGGTTACTTTGTTAAATCTGAAAATTGAGGATCCCTGGTGATAAGCATAATACAGCAGAAATCACCTTGGCAGAGAACTATCATTACCTGAAGCTACTTTAAGATCTGGTGGTTTGCAAGAGATTCTAATCAAAATTAAACAAAATTATCTTATTCTTTGCAGCTGTACTGTTGCACATACAGACAGACATAAGTGTGTGGCCAATGTCCTTAATTATGTTTTGCTATCTGAACAACATTATGTTGTTTTTACCATCGCTGTTTGAGGATGTCTTTGATATAAAGTGTAACTAATGCCTTGCCTCAGAAGGCAATTTCAAGCACATACTGTGAATTTATAGTAAGCAATCAAGTTAAAGTAGAAAAGTTATCTACATTTCTTTATATACACTTGTAGAATCTGCCAAAAACCTCCCGGAGGAGGTTATATTTTGTATATTTCAATTTTACTGCTATTTGAAAAAGCAGTATTTTGTCTTTAATTCTAAAATGCTATTCTGCCTCTTTGCGTTCCATTAACCCTCAGGAAACAATACACTTTGCCCACCAACAATAAAAAGTATTAGAGCCCTTTGACTTAATAGATACCTGTATATCAAACGTGAAGAGTACCATAATAACCTGGTCTCTTATTAGAAAAATGAGAAATCATCATGCATAGCTTTTTGGCATTGACTAACTAAATCCCATCATTGAATGTAAGAGTCGAAGAATACCTTTTACAGGCAGTGAAAACATTTTGCAATGTTTAGCTGTCTTTACAGCTGCTGTAAAATAATTACTTTTAATAACCACTGACAATTTAATAGAAATACAAAAAAAGGCTTATTTTATAATTAGCTATAACTATTGCCAGTTTTAAGGTCTTATCAAAGCATCCCTTTACTTTAGCTCATCCCTCTAAGATGATTCAGACAGTCTCTTAATTCCAAGGGACCCCCTACACACCTCACTAGGGTGCACAACCCCCGCTGCAGGTGGCAGCAGCAGCAGTAGTTGGGTGCCCTCCGAAAGCTTGCAGCCCGCAAAGGTGCTGTTGCCCAGTGCTGCGAGGCTATGGCCAGCGCTGCATGTTGTTGTAAGGAGGGGAGCAAACCTGGCCCGCTTCTATCTTGCAGAGCTCCCCACAGTGTACATGCAGCTCCCGGCACTCCCACACCACTGAGGGAAGCCCGGTACAATGAAGCCGGCTGCCTTCCCCACCCCACTGCTATGTAGGTCCTGGGACTCCACCAGAACTGGAGGGGAGCACCGCTCCCTGCTTCCCATCGGAGTCCTAGGACTTGCATGGCAGGGGGCATGGAAGGCAGACGTGTGGGGCTTCCCCTAGTGGCTGCGAGTGCTGGGAGCTGCATGTCCATCACAGAGAGCTCTGCAAGATAAGAGGTGGGCTGACCTGGCTGTGCTCCTTGCCACCAAGTGCAGCACTGGCTGAAGCCACGTGCTACCAGGTGATAGTGCCTGCGCAGGCCATGAGTGCCCAGAGCTCCTACTGCTGTGTGCCATGTGGGGGGGGAGGGGGTGGTCACCCTACTTTTAGTACACGATTTGTGTTTTTTTCTGGTTCCAAGATGGCATATCCCTCAAAAGGAGTACTTCTGGGGCAAGGGGAGAGACTTCCAGTGGTAAAGGTTAGGGGTTGGGGTAGGACTTCTGGCCCCAAGATGGCTACCAGGGGGCAGGGCACCTGTCAAGGGGCGGGGCTGCCCTTGTGGCCCTCAACAGCTTGCCAAAACTTGTTAAGCAGCCCTCCAGCTGAACTAATTGCCCACACCTGCTTTAAGGTAAGTTGTTTCTTTAATTAAGAGTAACTAACTTACATTTATTTAGTGTAAGTAGCTAAAACTTGGCAGTTAAACCAATACTTAAGTCCCTTGTTTAACTAGAGTCTAGAGCAAGGGGGAGTTCCTTGAGGAAGTGTGCCTGGAAACCGGTTAGCAGGCAGAAGGGAACCTTTCAGGACCAAGGAGCAGCAAACATGCCAAATTACAGGGGAGTTTGTTACAGTCAATCTGCTTGGAGAGAGCAGTAGACAAGTGCCTGCCATACCTCCTGCTGGTAATCCCCCGGGGAACAGGCAAGAGAGCTACAGGAAAAGGTGGCAGCGCTCTAAAGTATCCTTCACCATGAGGACTTCATCAATTCAATGCTGGAGGAAACCTCTAGGATGGTGGAGGAAAGTCTGCCAGAAGCAGCGATAGAGAAGGAAGAGGACATGGACTCCCAGGAAGGTGGAAGCTGGAAGCATGCGACAACAAACAGAAGTTCTCACCCCCATCTGCAGCAGTTTGCCTGCAGAACAGATATGGAGCCCGAGCAACAGAGGAGGAGGAAGAGAACATTCAGTCAGTGTAAGAGGCCAGGCCTCCCTGAGGTTGGGAGGGTTGAGACCACTGCCACCCAAGAGGGAGCAATCAGTAGTGGTGGTTGGAGACTCCCTTCTGTGGGGGATAGAGGCATACATCTGCCAGCCTGACTTCTTGTCTCGGGAGGTCTGCTGTTTGCCTGGAGCCTGGATCCAAGATGTCATGGAAGGATTACCGAGATTCATCCAGCCCTCTATTACCCCATGATGCTCATTCACGTGAGAACTGAAAACATTGCTAGGGGGCACCTTGAGCAGATCAAAAGTGACTATAGGGCTTTAGGTGCAAGGGTGAAGGTGAGGATCCTGGGATGCTCTCTTTGATCCTTCCAGTCAAGGGGAAGGGCCCAAAGGGGAATGGATGCATCGTGCAGATCAATTCATGTGTGCGCAGTTGGTGTCACCAGCAAGGCTTTGGCTTCTTCAACCATGGGATGTTGTTCCAAGAAGACGGATTGTTAGGAAGAGACGGGATCCACCAGATCCTTCCACAGGGAAGAGCATCTTCACAGACAGGCTTGTTAACCTAGTGAGGAGGGCTTTAAACTAGGCTCACCAGGGGTTGGAAACCAAAGCCCTGAGGTAAGTGGGGAAGTGGATGACCTGGAAGAAGTACAAGCAGGAGGGGGCAACAGGGGAGGCCTTCTCATTCTACCTGAGAAAATAGGGCAACCAGCTAGATTCCTCAGGTGTCTGCACATGAATGCAGAGCCTGGGAAACAAACAGGAAGAACTGGAAGGCCTTGCAGTCACAGAACTATGATGTGACTGGAAGAACAGACTTGGTGGGACATCTTGCATGACTGAAGTACTTTCATGGATGGGTATAAATTGTTCAGGAACGACAGAGATGAAGAGGAGAAGGAGCTGTGTTTCATGTAAAAGAGCTGTATGATTGCTCAGAGCTTCAGTATGAAACTGGAAATAGGCCTCTGGAAAGTCTCCGGGTTAGGGTGAGAGGGGACAGCAACAAAGGTGATGTCATGGTGGGTGTCTGCTATAGACCACCAGACCAGAAGGAGGAGGAGGAGGAGTTTCTTTAAACAGCTGGCAGAAGTTTTCAGATCACAGACCCTGGGTTCTCATGGGGCACTTCAATCACCTTGACAGCTGCTGGAAGGGCAATATGGCAGCGCACAGGCAATCCAGGAAGTTTTTGGAGTGTTGGGGACAACTTCCTGATGCAAATGTTTGAGAAGCCAACTAGGGGCTGTACTCTTCTTGATCTGCTGCTCAGAAACAGGGAAACATTGATGGGGAATGTAGTAGTGGATGGCAACTTGGGTAGCAGTGACCACTAGATGATTGAGTTCAGGCTCCTGAGGAAAGGAAGGAAGGGGAGCAGCAGAGTAAGGACTCTGGACTTTGTAAAAGCATGCTTCAACTAGCTTAGGGAACTGATGGGCAGGAGAGCTGGTTGTATTTTCATAGATTTCATAGTTTTTCAGGGTTGGAAGGGACCTCAGTAGATCATCGAGTCCAACCCCCTGCGCTGGGCAAGAAATAGTGCTGGGGTCAGATGACCCGAGCCAGGTGTTTGTCACCCTCTTAAAGACCTCCAAGATAGGGGAGGGCACCACCATACTTAGAAGTCCATTCCAGATTCTAGTAACCCTTACCATAAAGAAGTTCTTCCTAATGTCAAGTCTAAATCTGCTGTCTGTCAGTTTGTGGCCATTGTTTCTAGTTACTCCAAGGGATCCCCCCTCCCCCGACAAATCTATAGACGGTCACCAGATCCCCTCTCAGCCTTCTCTTAGAGGCTGAAGAGATCCAGGTCCCTCACCCTCTCCTCATAGGACCTATCCTGCAGGCTCCTAACCATACAAGTGGCCCTCTCTGGACCCTCTCAAGATTATCCATATCCCTTTTGAAGTGCAGAGGCCAAAACTGAATGCAGTACTCCAGCTGCGGCCTTACCAATGCCGCATAGAGGGGAAGTAGACCTTAGACCTGTTTGTGATACACCTGTTTATGCATGAAACCCTACTGAGGGTGCTGGAACTAACCAAACCACAAGAAGACTAGCAAGTATGGCAGATGACCAGTTTTGCTTAGCAGGGAACCCTTCATTGAGCTAAAACACAAAAAGGAAACTTACAAAAAGTGGAAACTTGGACAGTTGACTAGGGAGGAGTATAAGACTATTGCTTCAGCATGCACTGATGAAATCAGGAAGGCCAAAGTGCAATTACAGTTGCAGCTAGCAAGAGATGTGAAGGGTAATAAGGGTTTCTACAACTATGTCAGCAACAAGAGGAAGATCAGAGAAAGTATGGGTCCCACACTGAATGGGGGAGGAAACCTAGTGATAGATGTGGAAAAGTCTGAAGTACTCAATGCCTTTTTTACCTCAGTCTTCACAGGCAAGGCCAACTCCAAGACTTGGCAGCACAGTTTGAGGAGGTGAGCAGCCGACAGTGGCAAAAGAACAGGTTAGGGACTATTTAGAAAAGACGGACATGTGCAAATCCATGGGGCTGGATGCGATGTCCTGAGGGTGCTGAGGGAGTTGGCCAATGTGACTGCAGAGCCACTGGCCATTGTCTCTGAAAATTCATGGTGACTGGAAGAGGTTCTGGCTGATTGGAAAAGGGCAAACATAGTGCCCATCTTTAAGAAAGGGAAGGAAGAGTATCTGGGGAACTACAGACTGGTCAGCATCACCTCAGTCCCTGGAAAAATCATGGAGGAGGTCCTCAAGGAATCGATTTCTATGCACTTGGAGGAGAAGGTGGTGATTAGGAACAGTAAGCCTGGATTCATCAAGGGCAAGTCATGCCTGACCAACCCGACTGCCTATTATGACAAGATGAGTGGCTCTGTGGATGGGGGAGAGCAATGGATGTGATATAACTTTAAGCAAGGCTTTTGATATGGTCTCCCACAACATTCTTGCAAGCAAGTTAAGGTGGTACATCTTGGATGAATGGACTGTAAGGTAGATAGAAAACTGGCTGGATCATTGGGCTCAAACTGTAGTAATCAATGGCTTGATGTCTAGTTGGCAGCGGGTATCAAGTGGAGTGCCCCAGGGGTTGGTCCTGGGGCTGGTTTTCTTCAATATCTTCATCAACAACCTCAAAGATGGGATGGAGTTAACCCTCAGCAAGTTTGCAGATTACACCAAAATGGGGGGAGTAGTAGACATGCTGGAGGGCATGGCTAGGATTCAGAGACCTCGATAAATCGGAGGATTGGACCAAAAGCAATCTCAGAAGGTTCAGTAAGGACAAGTGCAAAGTCTTGCACTTAGGACAGAACAATGCTACACACTGGTACAGGCCGGGGGCCAACCAGCGAAGCAGCAGCTCTGCAGAAAAGGACCTGGAGGTTACAGTGGACTATAATCTGAACACGAGCCAACTGTGTGCCCTTATTGTGAAGACGGCTAAAAGCATGCTGGCCTGCAGGCCTGCATTAGTAAGAGTCTTATTAGCAGAGCAAAGGAAGTGATTATTGTCCTCTATTCAGCACTGCTGAGGCTACATCTGGAATACTGTGTCCAGTTTTGGGACCCTCACTACAGAAAGAATGTGGACAAAGTGGAGAGAGTCAAGCCGAGGGCAACAAAAATAGATAGGAGGCTGGCCACATGACTTCTCTAAGGAGGGGCTGAGAGAACTGGGCTTATTTAGACTGGAGAAGCGAAGACTGAGGGGGGACTTAATAATAGCATTCAACTATCTGAAGGTGGTTGCAAAGAGGATGAAGCTGGATTGTTCTCAGTGGTGACAGATGACAGAGCAAGGAGCAATGGTCTCATGTTGCAGCAAGGGAAGTTTAGGTTAGGTATTAGGAAAAACTCTCTTGATAAGAAGGTGAGCTACCCAGAGAGGTACTGGAATCTCCATCCTTGGAGGTTATTAACACCCAGCTAGATAAAGCTTTGGCTGGGAAGATCTAGTTGGGGAAGGTCTGGGTTTGAGCGGAGGGTTGGACTAAATGACCTCCCAAGGTCCCTTCCAACCCTAATTTTCTATGATTCTATATTACATCCAGATACTATGGTAACAAGTCTTAAATGACAGCTTTCCTATGATAAATGTTTTCAAACAAGATAAAAATCTATAATACAAATTGTATGAAATTAGCTAATGGCATATCATCATCACCAAGAGCTAACTTCTGTGTAAATTCGGATTATGTATACAGTTCCCATTGAAGTTAATGGAATTGGGTACAGGTACCTGAGCGTAGAGGAAACCTGGATAATCCAGGGACCATTAATGGAATATAAAACCTCCTTTAAATGACTGCTTCATATGCAGAACAATAATGACCGAAAGTCTTCACTGTCTGTGTATCATATTGTACATGAGAAGTAGGCTATACTTTATTTTTGGCATTAAAAAAAAAAATCGCCTGCAGTACAAAACAAATCACCACAACTGGAACTAACTAGTATACCTGCTGGAAGCATCATCAGAGATCAGTGAACGGAATTATATGTTAGTAAATTACTCCTTTTTATACCCAAGTGGTCCCCTACAGATCTATTCTCAGTTGTGTTGGGAAAGCAAACAGAAGGCTCTAATTTTCCTGACTGTCAAACCAGCACTTTCCACAAGAAGTTCTTAAAATGTTTATTTTCAGGGTTATCAATAATTACTTGTTAGGCGACCGGCAGATGTTCAAACAATAGAGCAACTGGCATAGGGGCATAAAATTCCCACATCCCAAACACTATTCCTCCTGCCATACCTGCATGTGTGGCTTTTAGACATCCTAGGGCACTGGGATCTTGGGACTGGGGAGCTTCTCCCCCATCCCAGAGTCCCTGTGCCCCAGGACATCTAAAAAAACATGGGTTCAACTCAGTTCTCTGCAACCTGGGGTTTCAAAGTGCCTTACACTGCTGGGCAAGGAAGGAAGGGCTGCCGGGCTCAGAGGTTGCCAGGTTTCCAGTAGCTGTGGCCCCTAGGTTTCCCCCTGCCAGGGAACCTTGCAACCTGATCTCTCAGTAGCTGGTTTTCCTGGGACCAGGAGTATCCTGGTGCCAACTAGGGATGTGCGAAGCGGGTAGCATTCAATTCAGATTCAGCCTGATTTGGGGGACAGTGATTCGATTAGCTGATTCGATCCCAATTTGATTTGGCTGAATCTGAAGATTCAATTTGGATTCAGAGAATCAACGATTCAGCCATAGACACAGCTTTATGTTTTTTCTACATATCTTGAGATACCAAGCATAGCTCATGAACACTGAGATGGTGGGGTGGATGGAATGTCCCACGGGAGCACAGGGAAGTCCCCTGTGCACTCGGCGGCGGACCTGGAAGTGGACCAGAAGTACTTCCGGTTCACTTCTGGGTCCGCTGCTGAGTGCACGGGACCCACCCACCCCCAGCTTGGCGATCGGCCACGGGGGGACCCTGGGTGCCCCCACAGACCCAAGAGGCACCAGTCGCCGTAAAAATGAATGTACATACACAATTCTGAACAGTTCTGTTAAAGGGAAAAGCCATTTTTAATTACCCTTCAATTATCTGCAGTACAAGAGATTATATTTCCAGCCATCATGCAGAACTCAATCATTTTCACCCATTTAGCAGCTATGGCACAGTAGCCTTAAATGAAAGGGCACAGAGTTCTGTTCACATTAACTGCTACTGATCAGGCAATCTTTACACATTTATCAGATGACAGTGTCCATCTGGACTTTGTTATTTATTATAGGAACATTTGCTAATAGCTGTATTTGGAATCTCTGTTTCTATAATAAACACTTCAAAAATAGAGATGTATAACTTTGATTCTGAAATGCTAAACTAAACCTCTATGTTAAGGTGCCTATTTTTATAGAAGTTGAGTTTATATATAAGCTACAAATAAAATAAATCAGATAATCTTATTTAATATCAAAGCACAAAAAAATTGACAAAAAGAGCACAAAAAGAAGTTGATCACATCTGTATTTTGAACATAATCATGGTCAATCATTAACTTTCAGAAAAACATGACCATTAAATAAATTGACTTATTAGTCACACGACGTTGGATAGCTAAGACAAGTCTCCCCAACATTTGAAGATCTTGAGGTTTGTCCCTTAAGAATTCCATCTGGCACTCTTTATATGAATTCCATGTACAACACAAAGGTATAATCAGGAGAATTATATTGTTCTAACACAAGTTTATATACCTAGCTTGTGAGTGTTTACGTATTTGATATGTTTTAAACATTTAACATCTTTCATATCATCTTACTAAAAAGGTGTGATAGTCAATATAAAAGGTTATTTCAATATTAGTTATCTACCTTACGGCTAAAAACATATTCACTAGTCAGTCATCAGACAGCTTCTTCCTAGAAGCAGGTAAAATCAGTCACCAATAAAATGAATCTGGAGATGTTTTCATTAGGTCCACAATTGCCAGACAGCAACAGTGAAATTGACTAGGACTCGTTAGTTTCACTTTGTTGCTATTCTAGGATATTGCTTTCTCTAATCCCTTCATCTAAAACAGACTTCAGCAACAGCAAACATCTTAATTTTTCTCTCATGGCTTTCCAAAAAACAACAGGCAGTAGATTCCATGATAGCTTCACAGTGTCTTGTAAGTTACTGTGGTATTAATACCAATCAACAAAACTGTACAGATTTTGTACTACATCATTCTGCCACTTCTGCTGTTGGAAACTATGGCTGCTTACAGACTTGGAAATAAACAAACAGCACTTAAGCTCAGTGCACTCCCGCACCGAGCACAGCACATGCCCAGAAGAGGCACTGCATTAGTTTGGCTTGCCCAATGTCTATACAGAGCGAGTGCTTCAGCAGGGCTTTTTGGTGTTTTTATTTAATAGCTTTGAACCAGCTTTAGATAAAAGCACCAAAAAGACCTGCTAAAATGCCCAATCTATACAGATGCTGGGAAGCCAGGTCAAGCTTCCTCTTCCAGTAAAGCGCTGTTTTTTCCGCACTCGCATCTGTCAGGGGCCGATAAGCAGTAAGAAAGGTACCAAAATGACAGCCTGAGATAAGCGAAGTTCTCTCACCAATCTTTATCACTGTCTGTGAGAGAAGGGAGTCAACCCAGCTAGAAAATAAAAAGGGAGGGTTCTCAATTTAATCAAACCCACTACTAGCCAAGACTGTATCTGAACTTAGCCCAGCAATCTTAAAGCTCCTCCTCCTTCACAGAAGCTAATGTAAAAATCATAAAGTTTCTCATAAAGGCTTGGGCAGACAAGGTTCCTTGGGTGAATCTGATATCTTTTATTAGATCAACCCAAATAGTTGGAGAATAGTTATTAAGCAAGCTTTCGGGTTCAAAAACCCTTCGTCAGGCTAAGGAAGTTTCAGCAGTTTGTGTGTGCTCTTCCTGGATGCTTGCGTTTTTATTACAACCATCTGCAGAGGGGCACTGGGACCGTGCTATCAGTGCTCCCAATGACACCCCCTGGCACTCAGCGTTGAGATGTCTAGTACATTTCTTCCATCTGAACATCAAACGTATCAGTAAAGAAAAATGATCGCAAAAGATGTTAGTTAAAAATAATGATAAAGCATGCATTGTTGTAAGAGCATTTTCTCTCATTTCACGTTTCTATTCATATTTGGGAGGGTGGGAGGTGGAAATCCACAGATGTACAGGTAGCTCCCTGGACTAGTCTCAGATGGTCACGTCTCAAAGTCTCCATGTGAAACAGTGCTTAGTGCCCGAAGTGTTCTGAATAAATGCAATGAAAGTAACATACAAACACTTTCCCATCGGTACATACATGCTGAGCACCAGACACAGCTGCTGTCATCTTTTGGCAAGTTGTACTTGAAGAAAAGTGTAACTTCCCAAGAAAAGGTTTTTTCTTCTTTAAAACCAGCTTCATCTAAGCACTTTGCTCAGCAACTGGCATCACGTTTATGTGCGTCTTTATCAGATTTGTTTATATTTTAAATATTCTCAGCTACAGTTTGAAGGGAAAGAATTATATTTCTAAACTTATAACTGAAGATCCTCTTCTACCTCTCCCTCTCCTTTTCTCTTGCCATCAGTTTATGTAGGGCCTTTCACCTACTGTTTTAAAAAATGATAATTGAGCATGAGATTTTTTATTTTTTTTTAGGCAGGGGGTGTTGAATACTATAAACCAGTAAACATAATCAATGATCCAGATATCCTGGTGACTGAACATAAAACATTTAAAACCTAAATTGGACTCCCACTAAAATTTATTTTATACATACATACATAAACAGGTAATCTTTTTTTTCCATAACAGGAACGTGAAACAGATGGATTCTTAAAGCTGAGAGAATTTAGACTCCTTTCATATCTGAAGACTTGTAACTGTTTTTCACAGAAAATAAAAAATAGTAAGAAATCAGAAGAAATGAATTTTATTTTTCTCTCTTTGAACTGACCTCTTGAGGATGTTAAGAGGAAAGGGGAAGAGGTAGATTTTTTGAGAATTCTGAATACCTGTTTAAAGGAAAGTGACATTGGTAGAAGTATGAAAACAATTTGACACCTAAAGAATTCTGGAAAAACAAATTAGGCTTGCTTTTACTGTTCATCCACCAAAATGTTCAGGGCCCCTAAAAGACCTGTGCCCACTTTTTGGCCCCATACAAATACAAGGACTTAGCATCAAACTCCATATAGCAGTGGTTCTCAACCAAGGTGCTCAGAGACCCTTTCAGGGGTGCTGCCAGCACAGGCACCACGTGCCTTATGCAGAGCTAGACCAAGAAGGCAGCAGCCTCCCTAGTCCATCCCTGTACAGCATCTCCCAAAAATGGAGGCACAGAGTCTCATGTAGAACTGCCCTGCATATCTATTTTTAGGAAGGGTGGGGGGAGGGTTGAACCAGATGACCAGACAGGACTACAAGAGTAGGTGCTCCTGCTTGCTTTAGCCTATCAGATAACCATAATGGAGGCAGGAACGCACATTCACAACAGCCCTTCTCAGGCTGGCTGTGCATGAGGGGCACAGAACACTTTTACCTGGTGACAGCAGAGTTGGGAACCACTAAGGTAAACTGAGGCAGCACAATGGTGATTCTCAATGGGAGCGCTACCAAATTCTGAAAAGGTTATGCAGGGCTGTCTTGAATCTAAAAAGTTTGAGAAGCACTGCTGTACAGGCACAGGTATCCTCTCACTTGGGCTCTACTACATGATTAGGGTCCAGGTTGTAAAGTTACTAGAAAACTTTAATAGGGCTTGAAAATTAGTGACAGGTTTATCAAATAGCATTTTTGATATTCACAGCTACCATCATTATTTTCTTAAGAATTGTACATTTGTATCACTTTTCAAATTCTGTACACTCTACAGCCTTGTAGAAACATTCAGTTTGGTTTCCACTGGGAGAGCAGCAACTCTCTCAGGAGAGACTGAGTGTAGAGATGTTCAGACTTTTTCTCCCAGAGTAAAAATGGCTGCTCCAGGACAAAAATAACTTAGAAACCAGGGTTAAATCACTCCCAGGAGAGTTTTTGTACATACTGGGGCTTCTCTCGGAGAACAGTCCTCCAGCACCCCCTTTCTCCCCCCTCAGGGAAACAGCAAGCACGTCTACAAGACATTTACTGCAGAGTTACCTAATTAACTCTGCAGTAAAGTCTCAGCATCCACGTGTGGCTCTATTAGGCCACAGTAAAATAATTAACACCGCTGTAGCATAGTACTTGTCAACACAGGTACTATCCTGTAGCTGATTTATTTACTCCACTGCAATGCACGTGTAGACACTGGTGGGGCTGGCTGGAGCAAAAGGGTGCTTCAGTGCAGGGGCTGCTTGCCAGGTAGCCCTGAAACAAAACACCCCTGTACCAGCCCGTCCACGGCACACTGAGCTTGGTCGGAGTAGCCCTGGGCTAGGAGGCTGACCTGAGCCCCCTTCCAGCTGGGGCTGCTCAACATGCTGCAGTCCCTGGTGCATGTATAAACGTGGTGCCAGGGCACAATAAACTGTGGTGCAAACTGCACTGGAGTTTATTCAATTGAATTAATAGCACATGTAGATGTGCTTAGTATGTTGCTCACTGGCCTCTGTTGCTCCAGCAAGGAGAACATCTCCCCTTCACAATCCCCACATTGTGCTGCAGTGAAACAGGCTGAACATGGGAAGTCTGGGTGAGCCAATCAGGACTGCTCTATGCATTACTGTCATGTGTTGCTAGGCAGACAAAGTGAGCCTGCAGAATATTCTGAGATGTGTGCCCAGGGCACACCCTGTGTGCAGTGTCACACTACAAGCTCTCCACTCTTCAGGGCCTTAGTATTTGAATGTTTATACATGCAACACTGAATAAGTTTCTCTACCAGAACAGGCCTAGGAGAGTTCTTCCAAATTATCTGAATGTGTGTACACAACCTACACTAACTCCTAAAGCAGCAACCCTGTAAGTAGGTAGCATCCCTACTGAAATTGAGACAGAAAGCATATAAACATCATGCCCAGCAATGGTTATGGCCACACTACTCTACAGTAGGGAGGCAGGGCCGTGTCACCTTACAGACCTCACCTAATTCAGAGGTATACTTCGGGTAGTCAAAGTGGGACCCATACCATATTGTAATCAAATTTTAAAAAAGCCTGAAGTGATTTGAGTTGCACGTTTCTAATACAGACTGTAAAGCTTGTTCCCATCTACACTCACTAGTCAAACCGTTATATTTATGCATTTAAAATTATAAAGTACTTCAAAGCAGCTTCTTACCTCATTTATGCAAAGGCGCTAAGGGAGTCTGCACTAAACAGGATGTACTGACTATTTCTCCCCCCTACCCCTCCCCTTCCTCAATCCATGGTCTCCACAACCAGTTTTGCTTGTAATGTCTGCTTATTGGAACATATTGGAATATGTTATTTATGTTTATTAAGCAGCTTCTATGCAAAGCTCAACATTCTAGACAGCTTTGTGGAAGATGAGCGCTTCTTTTGGAAGCTGCATTCACCTGGGTTCAGGATTTCTGGTTCATACAGACTGTTTCCAAGCACTAGAACAAGCAAAATATCATCAAGATTAACATTAAATACAAATACACTCTACTAGTGGATTACTGAAAATGAATTTTCAGTTTTTAATACTTCTACTATGTAGAAATTTGCAAAAGAATCAGTTAACTTGTTACCTGCATGCTAACATTTTGTGTGCTTTTTTGTATTAAGCATCCTATTTTAGTTTTGCTTAATTAAAAAAAATCCAAACTAAACTGAAATAGGAAAGACTCATGACAAAGCAAAGGTGTCACTTAACCCATTTAATTATTCTAGACTACAGCAAGTTTGTGAGGAAACAGATTGCACTTTTGTCTTTATCCAATTTCAACTTCCTGTTTATATGCAACATACCTTGCCACAAAGTATTGCAAGACTACTACAAAAGAGCTGTTTAATAGAACGTTCTTTTTTTTTTATATAAAAGTAAAAAAAACAGGAAACCAACATTTTTTGCCTTTGTTTTTGTAACAGTTCCAAATATTCCATGCAATGTAAAGACGGTTTGTGGGCTGAATGTGAACTGAACATCCCCAAATGTTTTAATGTAGTTAGCCTGTTACATTTCCATGTTGAACCATAATTTTTGACATTTTGATTGGTTACTTTACTGGATCCACCTTCAATGGCTGCTGATCTGCTTTCTTCTACTGAATTCCTACCTGGTTACATGACCTTTGACAAACACACATGACAAAGTAAATCTACACGTAGGGCCTGTTCTACTCATTCTTCCAAAATAATTACATGGGTGTACTATAGCATAGATAAAAGTTCTCCAAGTAAAGATAAAAATTGAAACAGTCACTACAGGGAACATTCCACAACATTTATTTCAGACAATTATTTCAAATCAAAAGAGTCAGAGAAATTGTCATGCTTTGTCAGTTTTCATGGACTAAAATGGATTAATTTCGGCACAGGTGTTCTAACATTAACATACCATTTAGAATGGTATTGAACATAGGAACAATTACAAAATAAATCCAAAGTCTTGTTTTGGGATCAGTGATGTGTGGTGCCACTTGTATTCCCCCTTTTCCAAGAAACCATATTCAGTAAAGTTTTTTTTTCATGAAAACCCAATGAAGTTTTTATTGAGAGAATAATTTTTAGATGTCCTCTCGCAGTAAGAAAAACTGGTCCACAGGTGTTCTACTTTCAGAACCCTTTAAGCCCATGATTTGAAGAACCAGCATTTGGAAAAACCTTTATAAAATTAGTACTTTCCATTCTTCTATCGTTTTTCCTCCCAGGCGACCTCAAAAGAAAGATCTGTTTATCTTTAGGAGTCGCACGCTTAGGTCTGTTGGGAGACAGCAACCTATCCTAAACTTCGGGGTGTCCCACGATCTGTTCTCCAGTGCTTGTTTCAAGCTAGACACCACAAGCTTGGTGAACTAAGCAAGCAGGCACGGCATCCCGAAGTTAAACTAGGTCAGACTTGGCAGTCACCCACATTAGCTATGGCATTTTAACCCATTACTATTTCTAGTGTTAAAAGCACGTAGGGATTTGAAAAGAAAAAAAAAGTGGCAACAAATCATGGACAGCGAGGAGGGGTTTCTTCCCGCCAAACTTTCTGACAAGAACCACGGGGGGGAGGGGAAGGGGCTGAGGCACAAGGAAAAGCCGGCACAAAGGACAGCAAAGCCGCCCGGTCCCGGCAGGGACACTCGCCGGCGCGGCGGCACTGAGCAGGCCGCCTCTGGGGTAGACCTCGGCTCGGGCACCGGCACAAGGAGCGGCCCCCAGAGGCAGGGGAGCGCGAGGGGCCGGGGCTGAGTCGGGGGCCGGGGCCGGGGCCGCGCAGGCCGGCACGAGGGAGCACAGCGCAGCGCCCGC
>NW_005842318.1:948975-963401 GCF_000455745.1 Alligator sinensis
GGAGACGGGCCCGGCGGGGGCGGGGGGCACACGGAGCTCAAGCCAAGAGGGGCCAAAGGAGGGTCTAGTCCAGCGGGTTGGGCCGAGAACCCGCCGCCGGGGCTCGCAAGACGTTGGCAGGACGCGGAGCCCGAGCCTGGTTGGGCCGGCCTCCCCGCTGCCCGCCCCGAGGCACCAGGAGCCGGCCAGGCCGGGCGGGGCTCCGTCCCTAGTGCAGCACCTGCTGCAAGCAGCCTCGCTCTCCCCCGCCCCCAGCTTTGCCAGGCCTTAAATACGAAATGATTGGATTAGAAGCTCGAAATTATCCTATTTGCTGAAGAAAAAACTATCCTGCACTGAAAAAAACCCGCAAAGAAGTATGCAAATAAACCTTATTTACTTTATATTGCTCGCTGTAACAGGAGTGAGTGAACGAGAACTGGGTCAAAGTTGAAGCAGTACTTTGGAGGCAAGCAGGGGGAAGGAAGTGCTGACAGCAAACCCAGAAGTTAAGACTCTGAGACTCACCTGGGCTTTGCATGTTGTATCCAAAATATCATACATTTTTAACACTTCTGCTATTATTGATTGTACAAGGGTTGAAATCATACAAATATGATCACTATTGTACACCTGGTAACACTGCCACCTCCATGCAGGGGGGAGAGGGAGCTGCTCCAGGGGCCAGCTGCTGTCCCCGCTCCACCAGGGTTCATCCAGGCAGAAGCTGCAGCAGCCGTCCAGTGCCTGCCTCTTCCTGAATCACAAGGTATCGGCTGAGCAAAGGGACACAGCACACACGAAAAAATGACAGGAAGGAAAATGGGGGAAGTTGTAGGCGCTTCCCCCCAGAGAGCGAAGATACACAATCTAGAGCCACCATTCAAATGAATGTAACCCCCCCAGCTGCAAATGCATGGGGGCAGCATGCCTGGAGGGGAGGGAAAGACAAGGGAGAGTTGCTGGTTGCCAGGCATCCATGGCATCCCCCCTCACAGGGGAAGTCCATGCAGTGGGCTGCAAAGAAAGGGCAGGGGAGCAGGGCTGGGCTACATGAATAGGCTGGGCTGCTTCGAGCAGGGAGCCATAGACCTGCAAGTAGCTGCATCAGTGTCCAGAGCCCTGGCCCAGCTCGTTGCTGGCGGTGACTGCATGCACACATTGGGGAGCATGGTGGAGAAGAGGCCAAGGTTGCACTGCCTCTGGCCCCTTCCCCACCACGCACCCTGAGGTGCTGGCTGCTGGGCTGGGGCTCCGGACCTGAGTACAGCTGCCAACCTGCTGCCGAGCAGCCTGGTCTCTGTGGCAGCAGCAGCTACACGTGCACCTCGGGGTGCATGGTGGGCAAGGGGGCTTGGGCAGTGCAAGCCCAGCCCCTTCCCTGTTGTACACCCAGAGGTGCACATGCAGCCACTGCTACCATGGAGCCTGGCCTGCCTGCCACACCTGGCTTGGGCTCTGGGCAGCTCTTGCTGGCCACTGCAGCCTTTCTGCTGCCTGCTGCAAGCAGCCTGGGCTCCATGGCCAGCAGCAGCTGCCCAGAGCTCAAGCCGGCTGTGGCGTGCCGAGCAAAATGGCCTCAGGTGCCATGCTCTGGCACATATGTGCCGGTGGTTGCTGACCCCTGGTCTAGTCTGATCCCCTATGGGTTAAGGAGTCTTACCCGAAAGCCCCTGAGCACAGGGACTCATGTTCAACTCAGGCAAGGCACTCTGCCTAATGGCCCCATGGGATTGGGCCCCACACCACGTCCACCCAACCCAGCATGACTAATAGAGTGGACAGGGTAATGTTATCCAGCCCATGGCGCTTCCCACAGGTCCAGACTTTGGGCAGCAGGGGAGCAGCATTGCTGCCACAGTTCCCCCACTGCCCAATTTTCGGATCAGACAGGGTGGATTTGATTTAAAGCCAATCAATTTAAATCATGATTTAAATTGCTATTTAAGTCATGGAGCAGGAAGTCACAATGTAATCATTCATTTCTACAAAAAGTGCATTTCTGTTGTTTGATATCCTTCATTCATTTAACTTCTTGAAATTTTGCACTTTTAGAGAAAGGTAAGGGCTTGACTGTGTATGCAAACTTACAGAGACAATAGGGCTGATGGATGAGTGAGGTCTGTTATCGCTTGTCTCCATATACTGCTGTTAATGAGGATGTTATCTCTGGAGACAAACTCCCTGTGCCTGAAGAAAGGCATTTGTGCCTGAAAGCTTGCAAAGAACATTTTTTCCAACTATGTAGTTGGTTTAATAGAAGATATCACATCTACCCAAAGAATCTTGTCTGTCTATGATCTCTGGAGACACAAATCAATGGTTTGAGAACTGAAACGAAGCATCACAGAGATGTTTAATGGGATCTTCTAGACTGAGCATTGAGTCCCATTGTTGAGCCCCAGCTCAAGTCTGGGATCGTGCCCGGTATGCAAAAGCCAATAAAGATACCAGGGGTGAAAGTATAAAGATTTATTGCTAGCAATACAAGGTGCAAGCGGAATAATTTCACGTAACAAGCACACAGATTTTTAATTCTAAGCATCTTTTATACAGGAGTATTGGACCTTCACAAGCATTCTTGTTTGCTAATTGGTTATAAGGGAGTGACGCAAGGAGTTCTTTACTGAGCATGTCTCTATACCTGTGTTTTAGCCACGTATCTCATTTCCATACATGTATGCTTCATTAGCATACTTTCTCCCCACCCAGGGGTGTGATTCTCAATATTCAAATCAGCTCTTTGCCCTAGTCCTCTGATTCTGCTTTTGTTTTCAAGCCTCCTTTATCTAAGACTGTCTCCTCCTTATCATTGCAGATGGGCATTAGTTACATAACAGAGACTTTTGCTTGGGCTTTGTATAGTGGTTTCTAGGTCGAACCTGACACCATTGGGTAGAATGGTTTATTTAATCTTTACTAATCTATAGAGGAGCCTCATAAGATTGGGCCCCTAATACAGTCCATGGCCTGTTGTGACCTATTTATAAAACTTCTAAAAAGGTTACATGACTATATTGTCTCAAATAGTATATAACTAGAAGTTATAATCCTTATTCCATGATGATATCTTTGAGCTTTAACATATCTTAAAACTATCTTTATAAACGTTCATTTTTTTAAAAGCATCTTAAACCCCGCCTTAAATACGATTAAATAAAAAAAATGATTTAAATAAAAAGCCCAATTTTTCTTCTTCTTCTTCTTTTTTTTTTCAAATAATTGATTTTTATCTACCCTGACCTCCAATAACATGCCTCTGCAGGCTGGATCTGGCCTTGGCAGTGGCATAATCCCTCAAATCAAAGATGATCTCTACTATGGCTCATTGATGACTTAATTAAGAATCTGATCCTTGAGCCACATATCCATCCACAGAAGTTGCAGGTCTTTCTGCAGGGGAGAGTAGGTGGCAGGCTGGCATTCTTCTTTTCCTTTCCCCACTCTCTTGTCTGCTTCAAGGGCAAGATGCTTGACCTTGAAACGGGCTGCTGCATGGTTGAGGTAGTGGTGCTGTTGCAGGCGGTCGGCAGCTAACTGACTCCTCCCAACTCTTGATGTTGGCATCTGTTTTCTTGAGGTATGCCTTCAACATGTCCTTGTAGTATTTTCTCTGGCCACCGCAAGAACTCAGGCCATTACTAAACTGAGAGTAGAGCACTCGTTTTGGGAGTCAAGAGTTGGGCATCTGTACACAATGTCTGATCCAGTGAAGTTAGTCCTTGAGAATCATTGGCTCAATGCTGGATCTGGCCTGCAGGCAGAACATAGAGCACCCCTGAACTAAAGTGCAGTGGCTGGGAGGACTTGAGGTGGCGAATTACCTGTTTCCCTTGTGTCGGGACCGAGGGCGGTCTAAGGCTATGGCCAGTAGCCCAGACCGTCAGGTGAGATTTTTCCATGACGGAGTAGAGTTAGGCATGGAAACATATTGGTTGTATAAAGAAAGCTTTACTTACACTGCCGATGGTCACAGTGCAGGAAGGAAACTTGCTTGAGTCACAGTTGCACACAAACAAACAGAAGTGAGATCTCTTGTCGAACTGAACCGAGATGAGTCGTCGATGTACGACTCCGCACGCTCAACATGGGGGGGTACGTCAATCTTTCCACTATGACGGGGAGTGGTTAGAAGCTGATCAGGCCCCTATGTCCTCCTCCAAGACACACGCGGAGTTTTCTAGGCTCCACAGTGCACTTAGACTTCCCCACGAGATGGTTGTGGAGTCCTCCAACTTGGGCGGAAACTGCTCTAACCTTTTATACAGCTAGCGAGCCAATTGCTAGCCGCCACGTAGGAATAATTTAGAATTGACCAATAGTGGGACACTAATTTGCATACGTGTGGTGGGAACTCTTTTGCACCAGAGTTTTCTCTCTGCAGCTGAGAAATCCACCGTGCAAAGAAAGCTCCATGTGGCGGGAAAATTCCAATGTGCCGAGGCACTAAAAATCATTGGGTTATGACACCTTCGTACTTTGTTCCAGTGTTTTATTATGTTCACTGTTATAAATACACACCAAATTTCTAATTGGACTTTATCTGCTTTCAGCCTCAAGCCACTGTGCCATAGCTTTTTCTCTTACATTAAAAAGTTATTCCTATCTTGTATTTTCTCTCTGTGAAGTTGCTTAAATATTGAAATCAAGTCACCTCTCAAAAATATTCTGGCTCTATATATGGTTATTTTAGTACAAGAATTGTGAGTGACTAGTCCTCAAGGAAAAAATGTAACCTTAAGAAACCTGGGATGCAGTCTATTCATAGATTCATAGATGTTAGGGTCGGAAGGGACCTCAATAGATCATTGAGTCCGACCCCCTGCATAGGCAGGAAAGAGTGACCCCCAGGGTAGGGGAGAGCACCTCCTCCCTTGGGAGCCCGTTCCAGACCTTGGCCACTCGAACTGTGAAGAAGTTCTTCCTAATGTCCAGTCTTAATGTGCTCTCTGCTAGCTTGTGGCCATTATTTCTTGTAACCCCCAGGGGTGCCTTGGTGAATAAAACCTCACCAATTCCCTTCTGTGCCCCCATGATGAACTTGTAGGCAGCGACAAGGTCGCCTCTCAACCTTCTCTTGCGGAGGCTGAAGAGGTCCAGGTGCCCCAGTCTCTCTTCATAGGGCTTGGCTTGCAAGCCCTTAACCATACGAGTGGCCCTTCTCTGGACCCTCTCCAGGTTATCCGCATCCCTCTTGAAGTGCGGTGCCCAGGATTGCATGCAGTACTCCAACTGCGGTCTGACCAGCACCCGATAGAGGGGAAGTATCACATTTTTCCTCCCTAGGTGCAGCACTTTGCATTTCTCCTTGTTGAATTGCATTCTGTTGTTTTCTGCCCACTTGTCCAATCTATCCAGGTCTGCTTGCAGCTGTTCCCTGCCCTCCGGCGTGTCCACTTGTCCCCACAGTTTTGTGTCATCTGCAAACTTGGACAGAGTACACTTCACTCCCTTGTCCAAGTCGCTGATGAAGACATTGAAGAGTATCAGTCCTAGGACCGAGCCCTGCGTTATTAATTATCAGATTCCTATTTTATTAAGACCTATATTTATATGGCCCCATCAGTGATTTCTGAACAATCTATGGCATCAATGGCATATACATGAAGAAGGTAAAGAAGAACCAATTAAGTATGTAGCTAATAAATCATCTGTATTATCAATTGCTTCCTCACTATGCTATCCTTCAATGCATCAGTGCTTCATCAGTGGTCTGTTTATGGCATATGTCCAGGTTACTATGCAAAACTTTACAGGATTAGTTCTATGTCTGCAAAATGTTATGCAGAAAAAAAATATATTTGCAGACCACGGTAAGTATATGTTATTTCAAACATAACCTCAGAGGTAATGATAATGATTTTCATTGTAATATTTTCTACAAGCTCCAGTCAGGGACCAGGAGGCCCAATGGTGTCTTTTCAAGAAGCTTAAAATCTAATAGTGTAAACTGAGAGTGCTCAATCCTCAACCAATGGGCCAGACTCGAGCCATAAAGCCATGTCATCCAGCCCATGGTGCTCTCCTTTGGTAGTGACATTTAATGACAGAATAGCAGCTTCTGTGCCAATTAATGTTGCCACCATTCCCCAGTGACAAATTTCTGGATCCTTGGAGAGTCCCATGGGCTGAAAGACAGTCCCATGTGCTAGGTCAGTGCTCAGGGTTGGATATGGTGTGCAGGGTGACTCTGAGTGCTTACAGAAGCTCAGGCTCATGGTCTAACTCATGGCACTTCACTTAGAGTGCCATGAGTTAGAGCATCCCCCTGACCCAACAGACCTGTTGTTACGTCTCAGCTCTGTATTCTTGGGGAACCCTGGTACAGGATGCAGTCTGTCTGACTCACAAAGGACTCACCCCCCTCCCCTCCTCTACCTAAACGAAACTGATTAAGATGCAGTGAGAGACGCACCTAAGACCCTCACCAGATAAGGGTGACGAGTGAATCAACTGCCCTAGGTCTCATTTACATGAGAGATGGAAAACAGAAAGCCTGAAGCAGAGACTGCAGTGAATTCTGGGACCAGAGAAGCAGGAGAGCGCTGCATGATGGGGAATCTGTGCTTCCAATGTTAATCAACCCATGTTCACACACACCCAGCTCAGCATTTATCAGACCAGTTCTAATCTGGATTTGCTAAGGACTTTTCCCCCCCCAGACACACACACACAGCTCTAAGTTTAATAGGCATCTCGGGCCGTACATTCCCCGGTCCCACTATGGGAGGCCTATTTAAACTTGATTGACTAAAACTCGGTTGCCGGGTTAGGGAATGCTGAGGCAAGAGACCGAGTCAGAGGGGGTATGGGCAACATTTGAACAATGGTTAAGGGTTCATCACAGCATCCAGCCTGCTGGAGCCCTAATCCCAGGTGTTGTCATATCTTTCCCGAGACGACTGGTGGGAGTCCTCTCCACAAAAGGTTATGAGCACCCCAATAATTGTTTTAAGTCTGTTAAAAGACTATAGTAAGATCTGGAAAAGTCATGCTAAGCTGAGGCTTGTGCACAACAAGTAAAAATCCAAAATCCTGATGCTGCAAGCTATCTATTGTTCCTGAAGAAACCATGAGATATCCCATCAGTATATCTGCCACCCATAGGAATTTCAAGCTGGCTCCCAAGTATTTGGGTTACTCCCTAATCTTAAGTGTTTCCTGATTATCAATCAGTTTCCTGAGATGGTCCAAACCAGATAACCCCTTGTCAATAGAAAAGACAATGATTTACACTACTGAGGGTGCTTCGAAGCAGCTGAACTGAGGGTATAAAAATCTGTAAGTGTGTGTGCTGCTAGAAGAGGAAAAGGAAGGAAAAGAAGTAGAAGCAGGAGGAAAGAAGGAGAAGAAGAAAACCCCTGTGCTGACACCATCCCCTGTCGTTCTTGGGATGCTGGAAGAACAGATCGTCTCTCTCTTCAAGGATTGTGCTACGGACTGTGCCTGTCAGCTTTGCAGCCTGAGTACCGTGGACTAGGTGAGATCCCAGCGTTCTCTGTCTTCTTTCTAGGCATAAACTTCTGAACCTGAACTGTATCAGTTAAGCTTGAGCTAAGTTTCCCCAAATACTTAGTGAAACCAGGGTAGTATTGTCATTGTTGGTGTTTGTTTTTCTTTTGCATGTCTATTACTACTAGTACTATTATATATTTCATATGCTTAGCAATAAATAACTTTTATAGTCAAACTGGTAGTAATTGGGTATATTTTTCCTTCTCTGCTTCTCTTTCTTCCCGTGCTCTGCAGCAACGCTTCTTTTACCTATGCTAAAGGTCCCTGTGAAGCCCAAATTATTGTGGGGTCTGCTCATCAAGAGGCCAAAGATTGGGACGTGCTGAGTTTGAAACACATAAGGGGATCAGCTTGTATAGGCTGATTGACCCAGTTTGACTCAGACGTGCCCTTATGAACTGAATGTTGGCCCATGAGGGTGTCAGCTGGACACCCAGCCGGATTCAGAGGGATTCTGTTTACCTGTGTGCTTGTGTCTGACTGCATTTTATTGTTGCTCTTATGAACTGATTCTTGGCATATGAGGGTGTCAGCCTGTCCATGCTGATCAGCCCGGCCAGGTCAGGCGTGTCACGTTAATTTGTGTGTATGACTGATTTGGTGACTGGAGGAACCCAGTCCCATTGAGATTGAGTCCTGCAAGGTAGCTCCACTGGGGGTGAGGGCTTGCAGAAGGGAGAAATACAGCTCCGTATAGTAACACAAGCAGCACATTGACAGAATCACCAAGACCCTAGAAACTATCCCTAATAAATGAGCACACCCCAAAGTAATGGGCAGATTTGGTAACACCCTGGGCCTTCCTTTTACTCCCTATATATCTAAAAAACAATTTCTTGTTATCCTTTACTTGGGATGCCATCCTCAGCTCCATGGTAGCTTTGGCCCATCTAACTGCCTTCCTACAAACGTGAGCAGAGGAGGTATACTCTTCTTTGGTAATCTCTCCCTGTTTCCACTTTTTATGTGCCCCCCTTTTGGCCCCTATTAAATAGGGCTTTTTGATTAAAAACAGAGCAACTGGAGACTGCACTTTTCTGTGAGGTTTGTTTATTTTTTAGCATGGTAGAGGAGTTGATATAACTTTTTAACAGTAGGTGGAACGTGCAGTTATTTTGAAACCATATGTGCTGGGTTCATAGTGGGTCTTCAGCACCTCTGAAACAAATGGAATTGCTACATAATGTGGAGTGTGTTACTATACTTTTCAAACACTATTTACCAACCTTGTGTAACAATTTGAGTACATGCAGGGGAAACAAGGTGCTTGTACCTTCTGATGGCTCATTTAAAGTGATTTTTTTTCTGACTAATTTTAAAAGAATAAAGAGAAGCTGGATTTCGTTTTCCCTTTTTTGGCCCCACATCCAGTCATTAATTCTTTAACCTACCCAAGAATTCTTTCTGATTAATCTCCTTGACATATTGTAGTGTTGCCACTGGCTGTGAACTGGAGGGATCTTGTGATTACTGTTGGGATCATGGCCCTGGAGGTTGATTAACTGATAATGTAGGAAGCCAATCACAGAAGGTACTGAAACAACCTCAGCTTCTGCTGATGTAAGTAGAAGCTGAATATCTTCAGCTGCTCCCAGAATAAGACCCTGCAGTCCTAACAGCAAGGTCTCTGCTGAATTCAGCTTTTGTAGTTCCAGACTCTTGAGTCTCATATGCTACCTTTAAAGTACTTATAGTTCAAGGCTGAAGCCAAGCTGATGGCCTGAAAAGAAACGTTCCTGTCTGTTCACAACCATAACATGCTAGAAAGATTTTTTTTTTTCAGTGTCCTTTTATCAGAATTCAGCAGCTTCAATCCCGAACAGAAATATATTTTTTTCAAAAGCAAGACCACAGGTTGGTCTGAAAGTAAAAATACCATTATCAGCATACCCAGGAGGTTTACCATGTCAGGACTTCTGGGGATTTTTATATTTATTTCAAAATAGATTAATTTTTTTTTTTTAAGTTAAAAAGCTTGTGGAAAAATATAGATAACAGTATTAAGCCAAGAGGGAAAAAATAAATGGTTGCTCTCATTGACTTCAATATGTATATGAACATTTATTCCCGCCCCCCCTTTGCTTAATATTTCAATTATGTTATTGACTTCCACAGGATTATTTGCATATTTAAGCACGTACTTAAGTGTTTACAGGATCAGGGCTAATTTACATGCATGTTCACCAGAACAAGCAGTGATGTACATATTGTCAGTTATATGTCCTAAGTTAGAGGACGTGGGGAAAATTTTGGACCCGTTGAAGTCGATGACAAAGATCCTGATGATTTCAGTGGGGGCATGTTTAAACTAAATGGGCGTGTCCACACATGCAAGCAGGCATGCGCTCTTGCAGCAGCTCAAGTAGCATTGGCACAAATTTCCACTGGAGATTTTGGCTCAGCACATGTGCTTGAACATGTACTTTTGTGTGGGGCAAATTGTGCCACTTGGGGCAAGCTAACCATGCCCAGATCCTCCTGGATCTTCAGCCAGGGGGAGCTAAAGGCTAGGGCCAGCACCTGTGCTGGCCCTAGGAGTATAAAAAGCTGCCCTGGCAAGCAGTTCAGGGTTACTTGCCCTCGGGAGCTTCTGAGGCCCAGCCAGGTGGTATTTGGGGATAATAGTCCCTTGTGCCAGCTGGGCTGCTGAAGCAGCCCTAACCTAGAGTGGGCCCTACATCCTCTACCCACTGCAGCAGTCTGGCAGTCAGGGCTGCTGCCTGGCTGTGACCAGCTGCCACCTGCGACAGCATCCACCCTGTTGGCCCTGCAGCCCCATGGCTGTGCAACTGCCAGACCCAGACAGGGACTGCACGGCTGCCTGGGTTGTGGTACGGGCACTGCAGCAGATCCTTCTGCACCTCTGGGCCAGCTGGCAGTGGGCCATGGCTGCACAGTTGGCCTTCGAGTGCCACTGCTGTCATGCCTTCTGGTGCCCCAGCGTTGCCATCTGGGCAGTTATGGCTCAGAAGATGTGCTTGTTGTGGCGGCCCGGTTTGAACTGTCAAAGCATGTCCTCTTGGCCCCAAATGGCCAGGTGAACCGACTCATCTGCCCTCCAACTGGGTCCCCAGTGCTGGCCCTGGGCAGGCTCCTCTGCCCAGGTCTTGCCCCTTGTCTTACCAGCAGAGATCCTGGCATTCCCTGTTTAAAAATTGCAAATTGTCTGATAAGACACCCAAATTCTCTCATTAAAATATCCCAAGTCCATGTTCTTCCATGATTAAAATGAAACACAACTATAGATAGAGAGATCAGTTGGGCAATGTTTTATTGATATATTTACAATTTTAAAGTAATTTGGAAGCCTTCCAGTGCCTCTGTCATCATAATAAAATGAATTATAAATACCTATACACTTTGGCATTTGCTTTTGGTTTTTTATCATAGAAAAATCAGAGCTGACTTTGCTTCCTTTGCTCGCCAGGATGTGGGGCACTGAGAAGTACTGATATGCCAGTCAGTGCCCTGCCCCTGCCATTGCCTCTTGCTCCCAACCCACAGCCACCCTGAATGCCCCTCACTCCTGACCCGCAGCCCCTGCCTGCCCCTACTAGCTCCCTCCTGGCTGCAGCTCTGTCCCAGCACCAGGACATGAATCCAGCTGCTGCTGCTTTGTGGCTGTGAGCAGTGCCAGCCCTTACTGTTCTGCTCCCTGTGCCTGTGCCCAGGCCCCAGTGATCCCCATGCTATTCCTAGGAAGCCCTTGACTGAAGTAGTATATAGGAACACCACCCTTCAATACAAACATGACAGGTGGGCAGGACCCCATCACTCTACTACCTTTTTCCCTTATATGGTGTGTGACATCACAAACCCCACCCCTGCTCTCCAGTCACATGGTGTGTGACACCACCACCACATGGTACATGACATTAGAAGGACAGCCCATTCAGTCCCCCAGAGCCCAACCCCTTATGCTGCAAGACCCATCCTAGACAACGTAGTACAGTTATGACCTATCAGGCTGCAGACTGCTGTAGAACCAAGGCACAAGTGTGCCCTGTGGGGTAGCAGTGGGTGGGGTGACCCCTCTAACAACCCGCCCCACCACCCCTGACCAATTGGCGGGGGTTTCAGAGGTCTCGGACTCCCCCAAGAACAGTGCCAAACCAACCAGAGCAAATAGAGGGGTGAGGCTTAGGCTGCAAGTCCACCAGGTCTATCTGCTTTCCCAAGTGAGCCCTCTGTCTGTCTGAGACCGTGGTAAGGCAAACAGGGGCAGATATGGATTCTTTCACAATGCCTGTAAGGCACCCTCACCACAACTCCAAGACTTGTTAGACGGCTGCATAGAAAGCGTTACCGTAGAAATAGTTTTGAGTATGAGAGCAGCCCTCTAGCCCAAAGATGCTTTGAGACACCTGACCCTGTTCAGGAAGCCTCAGTGAACAGGCAAATGAAGGAGGTGTAGGCCCCCGAAGCAGACACTGAAAATTTGGAAGAGGGCATCTTTGTGCCAGAGCCTGCACAGGAAGTAGAGGTCATTGCAGAAGGAGAGAGGCCGGTAAGAGACTTGAAGCATGGTTGTGGGGGGGCACTTATGTTTTGATGGTGGTGTGGGTTCACTTCATAGCGGGTGTGTGTTTGGAAGTAGCCAAGGACTGATTAAACAGCAGCTAACTAAGGCTTTTATTTGAACTCCTTTGTAGTTAGATGAAGCCTTTTTAATGACTCAAGAAAGCCTGCTCACCAGTACACCCGTAAAGCTGACACCAGAAGCAAGCAGCTGTTTTTGCAGAGAACAGAGACCAGATGAGGATGAACAGTTTAGAAGACAATTAGGCATTGAATCATCAGGTCCTGTTTCATGTCAAGAATATAAAATCTTGGTTAAGTCTCTTTTGCGCATTTCTTTTTATGGCATAATGAAATACTGCTTGAGGATGAGACTTTTTGAAAAGTGTTGGGGTTGTATTCATGATCAGGGGGGTCAAGACACTCATGACTGTGTTACCTGGTTAGATGAAGACATAAATCAAACAATTTTGGAACTTTGCCAGGAAATATGTCTTGATAGCAGTTTCAATGCTGTTATAGCCATTGGATTTGCCAGGAAAATTCTCAGAATTACTGAGAAATATTTACTTCAGGTTATAGTGTTTCTAAATATGTATTCTGCAGAAGATTGTAATTCTGTTCTTTATGATTTGATCACTGAGGAAGATAAACCTCTCATACCCTATACTGAATGCTTAATTGGCACTAGAAATTATAAAACCCTGCTTAAGAGAAGGGTTTGGGAAAAACAGTTTAAAATGAGTTTTACATCTTTTGCTTATTTTGGGTGGGGGGTAGTAAAGCACATCAACAGTTTTCAGCTAGGTAGATTAGCATTTGCTTTAGTGTCTTGGATCGCTAAGCACATACATATGGGGACTTTTTTGTAAAGATGAAGCCAATGAGACTTAATGGTTATTAGAAATTCTAAAAAACCCTTCTTAGGAGAAGGGTTAACAAAATAAACCAATAAATATTGTAATGGTTTTTGATAGAAATAAAGACTGATTTAAAAAATATATTCTTACAGGGTTTGTATGCTATGTGGGGTGCAATGGTTGGGGTAGTGAATTTCTCAAGAACCAGGGGTGGTGTTGTAAAGATAAACCAGACCACAAAAAAAAACAACTGTCCTGTGTGTTCAGAGCTCTACCTATTTTCAGACTAAAGGGGTTATCTTTTACCAAAAGGCCTGCTGTAAAGATAAAGCTAATAAGACTTAATGGTCACTGGAAATTCTAAAAAAATCCTTCTTAGGAGAAGGGTTAACAGAATAAACCAATAAATATTGTAAAGGCTTTTAATGGGAATAAAAACTGATTTAAAATATATATTCTTACAGGGTTTGTATGCTATGGGGGTGTAGAATGGTTGGGGGTGATGATGAATTTCCCAAGAACCAGGGGTGTATTATAAAGATAAACCAGACTGCAAAAATTGATGTATGTGTTCAGAGTTCTGCATATTTTAAGACTAAAAGGGTTATCCTTTAGTGGTGACTGTTTTAAAACAGATATATTTTACTTTATAGATACACTATTTTCATTACTGTATTATTTGATTTTTAATATAGAGGACTTATTGTATCATTTCATTTATATTACAGAGCGCTTATCTAGTGGAAAAGCCACATGCAATTTTACCACAGCAAGGTAAAAAATTATTTTAAAATGGTGGGCTATTTGTGGCTGTGTTAATATAAGCTCACTAAGTTATAACAACTGTCTGTAACTGTTTGTTTTGAAATAGAACCCATTCTTCTAAAATAGAAAAGCAGAACAAACACATACAGTCATGTTTTTATCCAGTAGTAAAAGGTAAATTTTCTGAAATCAGCTTTTGAAACTTTATGTGTTTCTTGGAGAGGAGAGGTTGGGTGTATGTATGAATTAGTCCCGTATGAATGTGAAGATAGAGGGCGGAGTTAAGCAAATTTTAAATTTGTAGCGTGTGAGGAAAGTGAATTATCAATGCTGAGATGTAAATTTAATATTTTCTAAGTGATCACACGCAACACTCCCGAAGAAGAGCGGGGACCAAGTTGGAGACCTCTCAAAACACTATCAAAGGACCACAGAAATGCTCAGACTGCAGATCATAACACCCAAGGATCAGAAGATCATCAGGACAGAACAGAAGGGCATGGTTCCTCAGAGGAAAGCATGCCACTTACCTCCGAGAAAACCATATGTAAAAAAACAAGGATTCATACCGCCAAAACAGGTGATCTGAGTTCTGTGAATATGAAACCCAGGACTGGTTGTTCACACACTTTAGAAGAAAAAGAAGGTCTTTCTCCTTGTTTGAGAGAGCATGATTACTGTGAAAAACAAAAGATGAGGTTTTGGGGGGGGTGTCTTGAACGATCATGATTATTATGAAAAAAGAGGGGTTTGGGTGGTGCTGGCAAGCATATATATCTCAGAAAGAGT
>NW_005842318.1:963420-978148 GCF_000455745.1 Alligator sinensis
AAAGAGTGTACAGAGTGCTTTAAAAGATCATGATTACTATTGGAGCAAAAGGGTAAATTTTATTCATTGAGGAGGTAGTCTGTGTAACTCATGGCAGTCGTGGCATGCATCATAAGAGAGGAAGTCATGATAAACCCGGGGGATAAAAATGGGTGGCTAACCAGCAAGTGGCTCATGGGGTGAAAAGTAAGAGCCTGGTTAAAGAGGAGCATGGGGAAGGCTGAACACCTGTTGAGAAAAAAGGGCCCCTCAAACGCTCCCCCTTCCTCCCAGGCCTGACCCTCCATCAGGACCTGTAGAGCCAGAGATGGGGGAAGGCAAATATGATTTAGGAAGCCCTTTAGAGGGCCCCTTAAATGTTCCCCAGCCTCCTAGGCCTGACCCTCCACCAAGACTTGAAGAGTCGGAGAGTTGGGATAGCAAATCTGGTTTAGAAGACCCTCAAATGCTTCCCAGTCCCCTGAGTCAGCAGAGGATGTTTTACCGGACATACATATGGTGCAGGTGAGAAGGCAAGAGTGGTCTGTAGCTAGGTTTGGGGGCATGAGGTACACAGAGGTGTTCCATTTTGTGAATCTGGAGTGTGTGCCATTACACGTGGCATATGAAGCCATAAGCAGAGGGGTGGAACAGATTGTAGAACTCTGTCAGAGAGTCACGGCCAATGACTATGCCCAATTACATGTTCAGGCAGATAGCCTGACAAACTGTTTATACTCTCAATCTATGAATTTAAACCAGATGACCCCAGGGCTGTTTTTAGGGTGGATCAGTAACCTGTTACAAAGTCGGAGAGAAATATTGCTTGATTTGACATTTTGACTGGTTGTAGTCCTTGTGAGAGGCGTGGGCAGTGGGAGCCGTAGAGTTATAAGCTCTATCCCCTATTCCTAGATAGTTACTAAAAAGAGGAAGTATTTAATCTACCTGAATACCTTTGATACTAACTTGTGCTTTGCAGGCAGTCTATTGGCTGTTACAAAAAGTAGAGGGCACACAGATACCAAACTGCTAGATGGTACCAAAGAACTGCACAGGAAACTAGGCCTGTCTATGTATCAAAAGATTATGCTCCAAGTACCTTTGTTTGAAGACCTTGAACAGGTTAACATTCATATAGTAATGCATAAAGAAAAAATGGGTGGAGTTTATTTAAAACACAGGATACGCCCAGATACCCTGACACCTGTTTTCTTTTGCTGCATGATGAACATTATTACGGTATTTTAGATGTGAAAAAGGTGTTAGGCTTGATAAATTATTGCAATCTTTGTTAGACATTGTACAGCCATGGCCATGCTTACAGGTTCCAATGTCATCTTTGCCTGAGCCTGAACTGTGCTGACAACATGGGCAAGACACAGAGGTTCCCTAATTGTAAGCTGTTCTGTTGCTCCAAAGAGTGCTTAGAAAGGCACGTGGCTCTGGCCTCTGAAAAGTGGATCGAATGTCTGACTAAAACTTTGTGTGGTGAGTGTAAATGTTATGTGAACAAAAAGCATGAGTGCAGAGGGAGGCAATGCAAGCAGTGTTATGGGAAAATCACAGATGTAAACAAGCACTGGTGCTTTGTGTGTCAGATTACAAAGTCTGAAATAGACGCGGGGTACATTTTTTATGATTTTGAATGTATGCAGGAGACAGGGACACATGGCCCAATTTTGCAATGGAGCAAAAGACAGGGGGGAAGAAACCTCAGAGAGCTACAGGCAAAAGCCCCCAAAAGTCATGTAAAGCTAAGGCCAAAAAGGTCAAAAAGCACTTGGGAGTTTAAGGTTGAAGAGTGTCTGTGATTTTAATAAGGTCTTTATAGATAAAAAGTTCAAGGACCACACCTTCATAGCTCACACCACCAAAGGCATTGGCCAGGTATTGCAGGAAAAAATGGGCATGAAACTAATCAACTACGGTGGTAAACCATGCTAGGCATCTGTTTCATAGATTCTTTAAACTTTTTGCCAATGAAACTTAGCAGGCTTCCACAGGCGATGGGGTTTAAGCACCCCTTTTCTGTGATTTTTGGCAGGACCTAGCAACTGTGGTAAAAGTTACTTTATAAAAACCCTTTTGGATCACGCTGATCTAATGTTGTCTGTTATGCCCGAGAATATCGTGTGGTGCTATAGCTGTTGGCAACCTTGGTATAAAGAACTGTTTTGTAAATATCCTTTTATCAAATTTGTGGAGGGTCTACCGGACAGTCTCAATGATGACCGTTTGTTTCCTCCTAATAAAATAAATATGGTTGTGGTAGATGATTTGATGGACTCTGCTTGTGATAGCAGCGAAATCAAGAAAGCCTTTACCAAGTACATGCATCATCGGAGTCTTAGCATTATGTATATAGTTCAAAATGTTTTCTGTCAAGGGAAAAGGAGCTGCATCATTACCCTTAACACAAAATGCATGGTTTTGTTTAAAACCCCCAGGGATAAGCTACAGATACTGTCTCTGCTGTGGCAGACGTACCCGGGTAAGGCCCAATTCTTTCTAGAAGCTTTTGAGGATGCCACTAAAACATCTAATGGGTATCTGGTGGTAGATTTAAATGCTTCTACCCTGGACGCTTTTAGATTAAGAACCAGGCTTTTTCCTCCCAACCAACCTGCTGCTTACATTTCAGAAATTGCTCTGAACACCTTAAAAGAAAACATCCCTTTGACACCGCATCACATTCTTGTGCTGAAAAAGAGATGCAGGATCATAAAAAACCTAAGCACAGATTTCCCTCATTTTATGCTGTCCATGTGTTCCTGGAAAATGGTGTGTGCCCGCCTCCGTTCAATCAAGCGCTCTCGTGCAGCCTTAGCCCGGACTATGGATCGTGTCTGTCCTGGGCTCGCGGGTGGACCCCACAGGCTACCCCTGCTGACGTCAGGGGGTCCCCTTAACTCGCCTGCCACGACTTGGGATGGAACCTCAGTGGCGGGGTTCCCCCTTGGGGCAGCCTCCAGGGTCGTTGCACCTCTCGGCGGGCACTCACGGGGCTCCAACCTCCCCTACACCCCGGCCACTCGCCACCTTGGGCTGCCGATCCTCGAGCCCCTTTGGTGTCTTCAGCTCTTCCCCCAACCTCTGCCCACGGCTTGCCAGCTGCGTGCCTGAGTCTTCGGGCCAGGTGTATGGTTAACGAGGTCCTCCGACCTGGTCCGTCCAGTAAGACTGCCTATCGCTCTATACTAATCACCCTGTGACATGAAGTGCCTATCCCACCACCAAACTAACCAAGGCCCCTAAACTACTGGGCCAGGAGGCCCGTAAGGGTGCCTCTGGCCTCTGGGCCGTGTGGATTGCCCTGGGCTCTGGTTCCACTGCCCTGGTGCCTCACCCACTGGGGTGTTGAATCACCGCCTCTCCGTAAGGCCGCTGTGGGCCACAAAGGTCCACTGTCCAACCCCCCTCTGGGTCTTCGTCTGCCCTCTGGTGCGGCCCTACGTGGCCCCGTTGGACTCGCCCCTTTGTTACCTCGTCTCCAAGGCTCGCGCCCAGGCTCGCTCCTTGGTCTCAGTGCCGGCTTGCCCCAACGCTGCTCTCTTGGCTCCCCTCTCTGGTTCCTTCGGGGGTGCTGCCGCTGGCTCTGCTGCAGGTATAGCTGCCAGATCCCCCGTCGGCGTTGCTTTCTCCTTCACTGCCGCTTCTGCAGCTGACATCCCTGTCAGCTTTCCAGCTGGCTCTGCCACTGGCGTTACAACCGGCTTCCCAGCCAGTTCTGTTAACGGCACTGGAGCCAGCTTCCCTGCCGGCTCTGCTGTCTGCGTCGCTGACGACTCTGTCGGAGCCTCTCCTGGCTACGCCCCCAGCTTTCCACACTGCCAGGCGCGGCGGCTGATCCCCTCTGTGTGAGGGCTCTTCCCTCCAGCCTCCATTCATCAGCCGCTCCGCTGCATTGTCGGGGCTGCTTTTTATCTTTCCTGGGTGGTGTCTCCCGTCCACGCTGCTCGGCCGCAGCTGTATATACACGTGGCTAATTACCTTCACCGGTGGTTTCGCCGCGCGCCTCTCCTCTGGCTCTCCGGGCTCTGCGATAGGTAAGTGGGGCTCGGCCTGGGGTCCTCCTGCCACCCCAGCTCCCCTGGGACATGGTGCATAACTCAAATTTGCATAAAGGGAACCCACTTAACAATGTAACAAATAGGGATATATTCCAAGACCTTGACTGTACTGACCCTAGACCCATTTCTACCACTTTTCCAAGACAATTTTGGTATTCACCAACAGCAGACAGTACACACAAGCACACGGTGGTGGTGAATATCACCATAATGGGGATGGCAACTACAGAAACACGTCGCAGACAATGAATGAGGAGCACAGATCCACACAACAGACTATATTTTGGTGCACATCACTCCCACAATGCATCGCACAAAGCAGCTGATTGCGGGCTTCCACCACACATCATATAAGAGTTAATTTACCTCCCATATAACTAATTTTTGGTATAAAAAGGGTCATTGCATAAGAGTGAATTCACACATGCAGAACCCGCATAAAGTGAGGGAAACCAGTAACAAAAAATTGTCTCTTTAAAAAAAGAAACAGCTGGTGAAACAGTTTGGGGGATTTATTGGCCCTCTGTTAAGTTTTGCTCTTCCTCTGATTGCGGGGCTTTTGACTAACCAGTGATGGTGTACACAGAAAAAATGTACCTGGTGCCCAGTCATCAGCTGGAGCAATTAAGGGTTCCCCTACCACCTCAGGAAAATACCACAACTGAGGCAACCCACTTATTGGATGCTGAATACCCACACCCACACACAAAATTTATTTTAATTTTTTGAATATCTAACATTTTTCCTTAATTTTATGCACCTACATTACTTAGTGCAGGGGTTTTCAACCTTTTTCAATAAATGTACCCTTGGTGGCCCCCTTTTTAATAAGTATGCCCCCAGCATTACACTGGTGGCTCATATTCATTTGACCACCAGGTCCCTTTTGGACGTGGTGCTAGCTAGCGTAGCACCACCGAGCCTGTAAGTTTGTTGTGGGTTTTTCCTCCCCAGATAGAGCACTTTATACTTCTCAGTGTTGAACAGCATTTGGTTCTGGTTCACCTATCTAACTAATCTTTTGGTTGCCTTTCATTCATTCTGATAGACTGAATCAGAAGTTAGAACCCTTCCTCATATTTACTGTTTTATCTGTACATTCATGTCAAACAACTTGCTAAAAATCTTCAAAAAGATGTCATCTGTCAGATAAATGTGATTAAAGTACAGTGGCTTGGTTAACTCACACCAAGCAATTTCCTCATTTGTTAGAAATATTTCCTCAAATCTTTGGTACAACATTTCCATTTTTTGTCTACATTATTCATACTGTTGTACTGTAAGGCTATGAATGACTGGTGCGGGGACCACCTGCAGCTGCTGGTGTTGGTGTCAGCAGCAGTGAGTGGGGACTGCCTGCAGTCGGCGGCAGCGGTGTCAGCAGTGTGGGGGAGAGTGGTGAGCGGGGACCGCCTGCAGCTGCCACCAGTGGTGTCGGTGGGGGCGGCCAATTGTGGGGCGGGGCGGGCATGTGTCCCGCCATAGCCCCCTTATGCGTTGCCTGTGTGTAGGGCTGTATTTGGTAAAAGTGCGGTGACACACCAGTATAACTAAGGAAATAAATTTGTCACGCGGAACATTTGTCCCGTACAATGTAAAAAGAACCCAACCTGATTCTTATACCCTAAATTGAGTTTAGAAGTCTAGTAAGTGAGATTGGATGTAGTTTATCAACAGGAAACCTCTTGCTGTGCTAACTTTATTATGTTAAATTATTTTCCTGTTTTTCTGATCCAATTTGCCAGTTGTGTCTTCTAATTTAACTGCAATTATTTTAATTTAATTTTGGAACACCCAACATCTGCTAGGATGTGACAGGATTATGACAAGATTCAAGAGAGATGATTTCTCTCTTACAGATTTTTCTGCTTAGTCTAAAATAAAGGTAATATAGGCTGTGCTTTTGAGCAGAGTAAATTTCCGCATATTTACAAAAGAAGTAACTTCTAAGATATTTCTAGCAAGGGCCAGAGTCTATATTGCTATCATATGGCTGTTGTTACCCTTACAGTTCATACATATTTTTTCATGCAGACTTTAACTTTGTACTCAGCAGCTCAAAGGACTGGGCTCAGGATCAGTATTCTGTAATAAACATGGGGCCCAGTGGACTGCCTTTAGTAGTACTTCTGCATATTTAAAGAACATACAGCCACACCCATAAGTATTCCATAATTATTAACCTAAGTTCCTCTTTGCTGGACTTGCGCTTGGTTTGTGCTAGCTGGGTGGGGCAAACTGAAATATACATTAAGTATACAAATGTACTTTGAAACAAGGCAAAGCAATCCACTTTGCTTGAAAGGCAAGGTGGATCAGTTGCTGGCAAAGCAAACAAAACACTAATGTATCTCAAACAAGACTAAAGATATCATCCTCCCACTTTACTTGGCCTTGGTGAGGTCACAGCTGCAGTGCTGCATCCAGTTCTGGGCACTACACATTAGGAAGTATGTGGAGAACCTTGAGAGAGTCCAAAGGAGAGCTATGTGTACGGTTAGAGGTATAGCGAGCAGGCCTTATGATGAGAGGCTGAGAGACATGGGTCTGTTCAGCCTGGAGAAGACTCAGAGGGGACTTGGTGGCAGCCTATCAATATATAAAGGGTGCATATCAGTGACTAGGAGAACAGCTGTTCACCAGGGCTCTCCAGGGGAAGACTAGGACTAACGGTCATAAATTACTAGAAGACCACTTTAGATTAGACATAAGGAAAAACTTCTTTACAACACAAGTGTCCAGGGTCTAGAATAGACTCCCCCAGAAGTGGTACAATCACCTACTGCAGGTATCTTCAAAAAACGTCTGGACACTCACCTTGCTGGGGTCATCTGACCCCTGCAGTCTTTCCTGCCCAAGCACAAGGGGGCTGGACCAGGTGATCTCAAGAGGTCCCTTCCAGCCCCTAACATCTATAAATCTACTGTTTTAATTTAATCTCATTACCTTCTGTGTAACTTGTCTTACATTCTCTTTTCAAATATAATACTGGGTTTTATTGACTCTCTCCTTTAAGTTGAGAATATTTGTTTGAAAAAAAATAAGCAGAAGGTAAAATGGTTAAGAACATGAATTCCACAACCCCATGAGTCGGGCCTCACAACTTTTCCATCACTTAATTCATTCTTTGCAGAGTAAAGACTGGCTTTTACCAAGAATTTGAGACTAAATCTCCCAGGCCCTCCTCATTATATGAAGAGGAAATGATAAATTTCAATGTGTGCAATTCTTCCATTGAGAGCTGGTGGCAACCTCACTACTAAGACTTCCCTCAGCTGCTGTCTGCCCTAAATGCCACATCAGGAAGTTATCAGTGGGAAGGAGACGCAGCAAAAATGACTGGGACTTTCTTCAGGGTTGTTGGTTGCAGCTGTGTTGGTGTAAGGCATAGGCAGACAAGGTTCTTTGGGTAGATGTGATATCTTTTATTAGATGAATTAAATAGTTGGAAAATTGTTCTTTGCAAGCTTTCAGACACAAACACCCTTCTTTAGGCATAGGGAAAGTCTATTGATGTTTGTGTGCTTTCCTAGGTAGAATAGAAGCCAAAATGCAAAATACAGGTCTGTTTAAATGTAGATGCATGTCAGTAAGTTTCAAAGGGAATAAGAGACAATAGGTGTAAAAAGGCATGGGGGGGTGAAGAAGGTGATAAAATGTAGTTGTTAAAATGCAGATAGGTTAGCTGGGGTTATCAGATGGCAGGCAGGTTATAATGTGTCATAAATCCAATGTCTATATTGAGTCCATGATTTTTTGTATCCAGTAAATTTATGAAGTTTGTAGGCTCATTTATGAAGGTGTTTTGTATATTCCCTTTGAGGATTAGAACTGAGAGACTGGAGAGAGAGTAGTTATCTTGTGAGGAGTGTGCACCTACAAGTGATTGAGTATTTTTGTCTTTATGGGACTTTCTTCAGCAACTTTTGCTGCTATATCTTGTGGGTTTAGAGTTTGGGAACCTGGCAGAGGATGGCTTTAAACCTCTCATCCCTTTCTTCCTACAGATCCTGAACCTCAAAGATTCTTTTTCAGGGAAAAAAAACCCATATGCATGATGAGTAAGTGATCTAGTGGCTTAGCCTTCTTTTTGTTTGCATGCACAAAAAAAAGTGAGAGGGCTTTGGTTTTAACCAACTGCACTGAAAGCAGCATCTAAAATCAGTGGAAAATCTCTTGTGGAGCTCAGCTGGAACAGGACCTGGCCCAAAATAATTGAAAGCTTGCCCTGGCAAGGGCTGAATAAGGAATTCAGGATTTAGCCCCTGAAGAGATACTTAAATTTAACTGTATTTCCTTCCTCTCTGGGGTGGCAATTGAGCAGATGTGGATCAGAGTGAGGCATAATTTAGTAGACTCATGAAACACTTGCTCCCAGGTTGCCATCTATTTTTGCAGCACAGGGAGATGCTTTATGGCAAGAGTGCACTTTTATAACCTGTAGAAAGTAACAGAAAGTGGAAGGATGAAAAATGCATATCTAGGCTAGCAGAATCACCAATCTGTGGGAATTTAGAGGAAATAAATATGTAGTGCTAAAGATATTTGGACTTAACTGAAATGCTGGCACCCTCAGGACTATTTTAATAGGTACAATTTTGTACCTAAAATACTGTAACGTATCACTCTTTCTATAGGAAAGGCACACTGAAATTCAAATTCAGTGGGAGATGAACAAAATGGAGCTAGGTGGATTAGCGTGATGAGCAAAGAACAGCACTATTTCTCTAATCTTTAAGTACAGCCTTTAGGGTGCATCTACATGTGCATATTAATGCAACATAAGAAACACTAGGGAAAACCAGGTTTTCCTGGACATTTCCTTTTTTTAGATCCTCCCATCTTGGTCTGGTGTTTTTTTAAAATGCGATCAAATGTCTAGGATTTTGCTTTGCTACCAGCTTGCCTAAGCAAGGAGCCACTTGTGGCTGGAGGCAAGGTGATTGGAGTCAGGGTGCATACACACAGGTGGTTGGCATGTAGCCAGACAGGGGGTGGGAGCAGCCTGGCAGCTGGATGGAGATAAGTGTGTGTGTGTGTGTGTGTGTGTGTGTGTGTGTGTGTGTGGTGGGGGTGGGTAGGTCTGGGCCTGCAGCACAGGGGGGGAGGTGCATACCCTGGATATATGCCCCTTCAGCAGGGGAAGGGGAAGGGTTCAGGGAGGGAGCAACAGGGAGCTGCATGGCTGGCCCAGCAGCAATGGGGCCTGTGCCTGCGCTTGTAGGGGCAGGGCTGGGGGTAGCCCTGGGTCGGGGGGCTTTGGGTTGGAAGTGAGGGCAACAGAATGGGCAGGGGCAGGGCACTGCCATATCACTGTTCCCCCACACTCTCTTCCTCTCCCCATGCGACAGGTGTCCTCTTTTTTGGAAATGGAAATATGGTAACCCTATTTACACACAATTGTTCCTGGGCCCAACATTTACACACCATGTTGAGCCATGTCAGAGCAGCCCTGGATGGCATGGGGCCCAGGGGAGGGGGAAGGTTCAGCCTGCCAGCCTGGGGCTGCTCTGACCCAGCTCAGCAGATGTAGGAGTTTATACAATTTATTCTTTTTAGCTTTGAGATGTATTAGTGCTGCAACCATCTTAGTTTCTCTTGTAACTTCTCTCAGCAGGTAGTTTGTTGTTTAGTCCTGCTATCCACAACAGTGTTTTCCTTTACCTTTTTAGAATGAGTGTAAAACATTTCTTTTTGATTAAGGACATCAATATTACATTTGTTAGAAACAATCCCACTTGATTAAGTGCAATTTAAATTTAGTCATACCTTTTGAAAGTGTTAATTTGTTGAACCTCCAGTTCACTAAAATGTTGAGAACTGATTTCTGAAACAATGTGGTATGCTTTTTTAAAATGAATATATGATGAATTGAAGTAAATAATACATAGGAAGCTTTTTAAAGGCTTTCCTAAAACTAAATAGATGCTAAAAAGTCAGTACTTAGCAAATTGTTTAAGTAAGTGTGATAGGCAATCCAATTATTTATAAATAGAAATGGCATTGTGTCACAAAGTTTATGCTCACCTGATTTGATTTGACCATTGTCAAATTCAGATATAGATCACAACTGAGATTCTTATCAAACCCTCTCAAAAGTTATACTATGGCACTTAGTCTGAGATTACCTCCAATTACAAAAAGGCATTTCATTATTGTTTTATTTGTTAATATTCATTTTTAGGTTGTTTACTTTTCAAAATAATGGCAAAGTGTTTGAGAAACAATGGGCGCATCTACATGTGCACATTTACTGTGCACTAACTAAGGCGACTTATGCCAACTTGGTCATCAATTTGATACCTGCATCATGCAAGTATCAAATTTGTGCCCGATTAATTACCTCACAGTAATATACGTGTAGACACCTTACTGAACAGTAACACTGTGTGTGGACTGACTTGGGACTAACTTTAGTCCCAAGACAGTCCATACACACTGCTACTATGGTTTAATGGCTGCATGCGTAGACGCTGGCCTAAAAACCACTTACTGTGCAGTAAGTTACTGCACAGTAAATGCACATGTAGACATGCCCAGTTTGAATTAAATGATTTCTTTTTAGGGCTCATTTTTATAGTTATTATAAACTAGTCTTTCTTGGTCAAAAATGAAAACAAAACTATTTTGTCCAAAATTAGAGAAGAAGTTAACAAGGTCATGACTATCATCATTTAGCGGAAAAAAAATTGGTTCCTCAGCTTTGTAGATACCATGAGTAAAAAATGAACTAAGTAAACTATCATACACACTTCTTTAACAAGAACATTCATACAGATAAAAAAGATCATTCCACTTACATAATGATGAATGTAGACTTTATCACTCAGGGTATCAGTCTGTCTGATTTTTTTTCTCTCTCTTTCCTCCTCCTCCATAGATTACCAGGAGGGTAGACTGTACAGTCCCAGAGTTACTTCCTTCAACTGGAATATTTGCTATCTATGCACTTCCTTTTGTGGCTATATTTTAAGAAGCTGTAACAACAGCTTTTTTATATTATGTCAAATTTGAACCTTGAAGTAGTAAAACAATATTATGGTAATGCTATGGTAATGCTGTAGTCCTAAAGCCAGTGTTGCTGCTTTTACAGGAGGACAATATTAAGTGCTTCACAGAACTTTAATTTTTTTCATCCTTAGGTTGATTGTAGTGAGTAACTTCCAGTAAAAATGATGAAGCAGCAAAAGACTATTTTTCCCAAAGTTTATGCAGAAAGTTTTAAATTTAATCCTAAAGTTTAACTTGGAAACATTTTGGGATTTTTTTTCCTAAAGGAAAGCAAAATCAGCAAGACTTCTTCAAGTTTTAATACCCAGAATACAGCACAGAATCATCATTCATTTCAACAATATTTATTTTTCCAAGGGCAAAAGCTAAAGGTCAGACATCCAAGCAAATATAACTGGATCTATCACCAACCAGTATAGGGTTGATGATAGTAAATAAGGTACTAATCAGGCAGCAGGACCTGCCCGCTGTAGATGGAAGTGCCCTAAAACAGCTTTGCACATTTATTAAAAAAAAAAAATAGAAAGCCCTCATCTGGGCGCTCAATTGGAATACTACAGTGTTCAGTCCTGTCATGTTACTTGTTCAGCACTATCAATGTAGTTACTAGTGAATGTTGTAGGTAGCGATTAACTATACTCCCTTCTCAATGTAGAAAATACACAGATTCAGTTCTCTCTCTTACTTAGAAATTCTGCTTTCCCAATGTTTAGTAGATAAACTGGATTTGAGAATCATTTAGATTTTGACTCAGCCTGCATACAATGGAGAGTTGGTGATTAGCATTTTCAAGAACTTTAGTGAAAGGTGCTTCTTTGCCTATCATCAGATTAACAGTCTTAGGGTCCCAATATAGTGGCCTGTACTCACAGACTCCCAGAGACCTGTGGCTAGAAACTAGGGGTGCACTGATAGAAATTTGGGGGGCCGATACTGATAGCCAGTTTTTAAGGAGGCATATTGGCCGATACCAATCCAATTTCTGATACAGCCATGTGCAGCTGGTAAGTCTGTTGTGGTAAAAGGGGAAGGGAGAGGGAAGGAGCATGGGGGAGCAGATCAACACCCTCCACAGTGAGGGAGGGAAGGAGTGGGACTAGGGCTGGCATAGGCGCTGTCCAGCTGGGGCGGGGTGGGCATGGGGCAGAGCCGTGGCTCCTCCAGGAGGGTGTGGGGGGGTGGATCCTGCTGCTTGTCTGGGAGGGCACGGGGGGGTGGGGCGTGTGCCCCTGGATCTGGGTAGGCTACAGCTGTGGGCTGGGGCCAGGGACTGCACTGCGCTGCACTTGTGGAGGGAAGTGGTGCTGGGAGAAGGCTACGGGGGGGGCTGCAGTCACCCCAAATTTTGCCATACCCCCCATGTAACTCCCTCCCAATGCTGCTGCTGCCCACCCCGAGTGCAGTGCAACCCGCCTAGCCTGCCCCATGCAGATCTGCAGGCACAACCCCTCCACCCTGTGCCCTCCTGAACGAGTGGTAGGAGCAACACCAGGAGCTGCCAGACATGTCTTGGATGAGCCGTATACAGCAGCAGGAGCTGCCCTCCCCTGTGGCCCCGGATGAGCTGTGGCTCTATCCCATGCCCACCCCACCCCGGCTGGGCAGTGCCTACTCCAGCCCCAGCCCCACTCTCTCCCTCACTGCATGGGGCGTTGATTTTCCCCCCTTGCCTCTTCCCTGCCCCCTCCCCTTCCAGCACAACAGACTTACCAGCTGCATGCAGCTCTCCATGCTACCGGGCTATGCTCCTCACTGCCTGCGTGCTGTGCTGTGGCTTTGCACACTCACAGGCATTTTTCAGCCAAATTTTTGGCCATTTCAGGCTGATTTCTGATATAGTCAATTTTCTTTATATTGGTGCCGATCCGATATTGGATTGATGTATCGATGCACCTCTATTATAAACACCTGCTTTCATCTTCAGTTTACCAAGCTATTATGTCTTCTGGCAGCTTTTGCCATAAAATGGAGCTTTTGACAGGTTCATCTTTGCCTTTGTTAACCTGATGCAAGATTTTAACAACATGCTTCCATAGGAAGCTACTAACCATGATCCAGTGCAAATTATAGTAGTCCATCAGACCATAAGAGAACAGCATATTGTAACTATGTTCTGTACTTTCTGTTAGGGTGGGGCATGTGGATTGTTTACTTTGATTTTGTTGTTTATTATCTCTAAGAACAATAATATAATAGGAAATATGGAATAAAAAGTAATTGAAAGTAAGCCCCGTTTATTTTAAAGCCTGCATTTTCTACTATGCCTTCCTGTAGGAAATTACACCTTGAGATTAATATATGTTGATTACCTGTGGAATGGTTCATGCGGAGTGGGAAGAAAAACATTCCAGTACCAGGACTATCGCCTCTGGAATTAAGCCTGTCAGATGTATGTTTAACCCCAAATGTATCCATGTTTAGGTCTAGAGAAGCCTCCTGTTCTGCCCCAGTTAGTTTTCTGCCATTGCCATCATTGGTATTTTATGGGGTTTTTTTAACGCTACGTCTTAGGCCAGATCAGCCAAATCAGTTCTGAATTCTATCGATTGAGCAGAGCTCAGTTGTTCAAGTCTGCATGGTGCTATAACTAGCAAGTATCTTACCGCAATGACTCTTCAACTTGGGACTTCAGATACTCCCAAATCCATGGCAGGCATCCTACATGCAAGCCCCAAGCCCAGAGGCCTTGGAGTTCTGAGTCTTTCTTGACCCTAGCCAAATGGCCAAAGGATCAAGCTAGTGGGAAAGCCTGAGAGCAATCCCCCATCACCATAAACTGCGTAGCCACAATCCTTGTATTGGAGGCATTATGCACTGTGAGCAGGCTGACCCCTGCTAGAGTAAGGGACAGGCCATCACCCTGTAGTTAGACTGAGAAGAAGGGTATAATTAGACTGGGGTTTGCACTAGCATGAAAAAAGTCATGGGTTACTACTGGGATGTATTTGGTAGCTGTGTTGATCTGAGACAAAAATAAATGCAAAACTCTAGAACTCTTGATTCAGAGATGATACCTTTTATTAGACCAACTAAGAAATCACAAAACAATTCTTTTTCTGCAAGCTTTTGGGCACATACACCCTTCCTCAGGCTCAGGGAACATTAAAGATGGTAAAAAGTCCCCATAGGTAGGAAATAAATCTCATTTTTGCGCAGGGGAAGCTGAAGGTGGAAGTCTGTTCCTCTGGGTCCATCGAAGTGTCTACTACTAGTATTTTAACCATCACTAAGTCTTTTCCTAAATAGGGTTAGGCAAAACTGTTCTTAAAGCATCTTTGTCTGATGATATCTTGTTAACACCAACAGTATCAATGGTGGAGCTGAAGCTCAACAGTAATAACAGTGGCAGAAAGTTTTACAAGGCAAATAAGTCTGCTGTAGATAAAGAATGACTGAATACTGGTAGTAAGCTCCTGAGCACTCTCCGTCTCTGTCTCATTCTCCACTTCCCATAGCAGCTGCTTCAATTAGTGCATTATAGTAACCTCTTCTTCTAAAGGATTTTTCTTAAGCTATGTATGTTATCTTTCTTTGGGATTGAAACTTGTTAAATAAAAACATTAGCCTTGGAAGTAATTTCTTACAAAACTTTGATCTACATTTAGAGAGAGAAAAAGCAAATGTGCTTTTCCTTCAGTTTCATTTTGTCATATTTTAGCAGGAAT
>NW_005842318.1:978179-997032 GCF_000455745.1 Alligator sinensis
AAATAGTCACCACAAATCTCCCACACAAAAGCTGACTATCAGAACATTTTTAGAGAACTTATTTCAACATTGGACTTCTGCCTTAAAAAAATGTAAATGACAGTGGAAACAATATTTGGAAGTTGTTAGAGCAACTTTATACATAGTAATTTTTTTCACATAATACCATTTTGAAATATCTATTTTCATGCTGCCTTTTTGGAAATGTGCTGAGACTTGATGCAATTTGATCCCTGAAGCATTTTGATCCTCCCCAGCTCAACGTGCTATGGAGGGTCTGGCTGTGGCATGAGGGTGCAACAGTGTAGGGCTGGCTGGCACGTAGCTCCCACATTGAAGCGCACTCGTGCCCCAGCCAGCCACATCAGCAACTACACATGTGGTGCTGTGGAGTAAAAAACTGTGGCATTAATTAGTTTAGTCCAACTTAAAAGGGATGCGTGTATAGATGTATGATGTTTACTGTGCAACTAATTAGCCTACTGTGCAGTAAGTGTCTCATAGATGCACCCACATTCTTCTTTTACATCTCAAAACTTTTTAAATTGGTTTGGAAAGAAAATTCCCATCTAGCCATTCTGTAAGTTGCCAGAAATCTTTAAGTTGATTTTCACTAATAGAGGCAATGTCCTGTTCAGAAAGTAGAACAGAACATTGAATTTATGAATGGTATTTCTGGTTCGTTAAATTCCAAGAGGACGTGGAAAATAATTATTTGGTTTTCATTATTTTGAAACAGTCATTCCTAGTGGTTGCTTAGCAAGCCTAGTGGATGTTTGTTTGGTCTTAATTTCCCTTGAAAATGAGGATAAAGCAACTTTGTAAAGGAAAACAATACTTATCCTTTACAAGGTTTCATGCTTACCTTTCCAATTCAAATCAATGGGACTATGCCCATCCTTAAAACTAAGGCACATATTTGAAAGCTTTCCTGAATCATGGGTTCTAGGGCACAGACAGAAATGACATTTTTCAAGCAATCTGGCCCCTGAAAGTGTTCTACAGCTGTGTCATAATAACACACATGCATGGCTGCAGAGCACTTTAAAATATGGCTGATCTCACGAAAAATTAACCCTGGTCAAATCAGGTATTACATTAAGGTGCTCTAAAGCAGTGTGCCATATGGAACTTGTGTTCCCTCCATGGTTAATTTTTCATGCGGGGTGCAGGGCTGGGCTAGTGCTATCAACCCACCCCCACCCCTGGGCTGTCAGGGGGAAGGAGAGGGAAGTGTAAGGGAGCTCCTGGCTACTGAATGGCCAGAGCTTATGTAGGGGGGGATTGGAGTGACCCACTTCATCTTGCAGGCCCCCCCCAGCTACCACTGCTGAAGTATTTGGGAGAGCCAGGTCAGGCTCAGCTTTGGCCATTCAACAGCTGGGAGGTCTCTCCCCATCCCCCTCCCCCTCCCCCTCCCCATCCTCACCCCTCCCTCCCTCCCTCCCTTGCTGGCAGCCCTGGAGTTGGGGGGGAGTGGAGCTGGGGAGGGGGTGGTTCAGCCGCCTCTTCAGAGGCTGGGGGAGCGGCCCCGCCGGCAGAATAGAGGCCGCAGTGGGGGGCATGTGGGGCCAGGGTGCCTCAGGATGCCTGAGGCCAAGTTTGGGCCAGAGGCTGTGTGCAGCCCAGCTAAGTGGCTGGGGCAGTAATAGTGGATTTTGGATGTTGTCTGCAAGGCATGGGACACAGTGTAGGGGCTGTATATTACACCCTTGGCACTGGGGCATTCAATGGTCAGCCTCCTGCCCAGGAACAACTACTTCTGAGTTACATCAATGACAAGGCAGGCTAGTCAGGTGGGTGGACTGCTCTAGACAGGTGGGTGGGCCAGTGTCTGGACCAGCCTCGAGATGGCCCCCTGTCACATAGGGTCAGTGCAGGGTGGCTACCGCCCGCTCCACAACCCAACAGGCAAACCTCCTTTGGGTTGAGGGAGGGAGGATGGGGGGCTCTAACTCATGGCACATTATGTAAAGTACTATGAGTTAGACTGGGGCCCTAACATTTGTCTTTGTCCTTTCTTTTTAAAATATCAAAAAGTTATGTTCTAAATCAACATTACTTGATATGTTGAAAATTAATGTAGTTTACTTTTCATTGCTGTGTATATTTCCGTTTGTAATTTCAGGACATTTTGCCAGATTTGGAATTATCAAAATATCATTGGTCCTAAATTTACAGAAAATGCTCATAAAATTTGAGGTTAGAGTTGCACACTAGCAATGCCTATTAGAGTATATATTTTATCTCCCTTACAACCTTGGAAGCATAGGGAAAGCATTGTCAAAAAAAAAGATTTTTAACATAGAGATCTATTTGGAAACTGACAACTTAAGAACTTTAAAAACTGCAAAGGAATTAAAAAACACACAACATAGTGGTCATTTTCTTTGGCAATACTTTATTTAAGATAATGTGGTTGAGTCAGTACCTTTGGCCATCCTCTATTCTCCTAATTCTGACATTAGAGGAACTCCATGGGCATGTAGCTTTTCTGTTATGGTGCACTAAGTTTTCATGCTCACAGGAATAAAAATTTAACAATACTGAGGTAAATTCATCCCTTCTGAAGACTCCACAGAACTAAATGAAGTAAAGAATGATTGTGTTTTGACAATAGACATGAAATTTAATTTTTATGGCAGGTTAGGTAGCATCACTTTTGTCTGACTCCACTATTTGAGTTTGACTTTCCCTTTTAGGTCATTTTTAAAGGAATATGTTCTATTCCATTTTCTGCATCAGAGAAAAAAATGACATAAACATTTACAGAAGACTTGTGACTTAAGAAGAAAACCTAGACCTGAACACCATAAGCTTTGAAGAGATGGAAAATCTATACCCAAATCTTAAGTTTCACAGCTCATCCCTATGTCAGTGGTGGACTAAACCAAAACATGAAAAACAAAAACTTTTTGAACTTAGGACAAATTTGGATCAGGTTCTAAACATTGCACTTCTAAATTTACATCTTCAAAGTAGTTTGTGCAGTAGAGTGTTTTGTTTCCCAGACAAATTAGAGTTGTGACAAACATCTGCCTCATTTTGTAGCTGCCATATACTACAACAGTCTCCTAAGCCTTAGAAATGTTTCTTGTTAAGGCCACCTTGGTACATTTTCCTCTTTTAATGAGTCAGAATTGTGCTCCTGATGGTTCATGTTCAGAATGGATTTGACTTTTATTTTACTACTGCTTATGAAAATAAAATAGCTGACTGCACCTAACATTGAGATATTATCACAAAGTAGATGGTTCTGCACAAAAAAAATGGAGGCAGCACCTTATACCAAAGAACTAAAATTTTCTAATGAGTAGAATTTTACTAAATTAAGACAGCACAGCAGGAGCAGAAAGCTAGCTATACCCTGAGGATGATTTTATAGCTGAAGCACAGGAAGATGTGCTTAGAAAGCATTTAGCTCAGACAAACTTAATTAAGTATATTCAGCATGTTGCTGGACTCTGTCCCCTTTGATTATCACTTTTTATTTTTATCAATTTTTGTGTTGACAATTTCCTAGCCATTACAAAGTAGCTAAAGTGATAAAAAATGTATGAAGACATGCCTCATTTTCAACTTTGCCAGTATAAACAAGAAAAATACATACATAGTAATCTGCATTACTACAGATAAATAGCCATCTTCTCCTACACAGTGGGTCTAGATGTTCTGCAAATCATTAATTTATTTTAGCATAAATTTCAACAGTTAAAATGTTAACTAAAATTACCTCCTGCTACTTCATGTTTCAGGAAAATCTATTAAGAATTTTTTAAAAATTATAAAAGAGTTTATCAGCTAGACATCCCAGACATCTCTCAGAAAAATTAAATAAAAGAAGTTACTTTTCAGTTACTTTAATGTCTCCTTAGATGATACAAAAACATTTCTTCTCCTCCCCCAAAAAGTTTGTCATCCCCTATGGCATCTGTTGCTTTATTTCTGCTTCAAAGTGCAATGAAGTCATTGTGATTCCTTCTATTAATTTCTGTGGGCAATGAATCAGTCTCCTAATGCTTTCAATGAACTTGGAGTTAATATAGCTGGTTTTGTTTAATCATGACTTCTGGTTACACAGCCCTTGATTCCAATACCTAAACCAGGCTCCTCAGTAATGGATATTTTTATTTGTTTAGCTAATTCTTGCTCTAGGAACACAGAATATGTTTTTATGGGTAACAGTCAAATTAAAAGTTTTTTTGGTTTTAGCTTTTGGACATGGAGTGGTACTTTTTTTAAAAAGATGCTTCTCCACATTTCAGGCAGTCAGTGAATATTTGAACTCTGGCAGTGATTTATTTCTTTGCTGGAAGAGGAATGAGTAGGTTGATTCAGTATTCTGTATTCTTATACTAACCAAATGCCCTCTGAATTACTAAGGTCTCTTCCTGGAGTAGCAGCAGAAGGAATTTTCTGTAAAGGATGTATGTAATAGCAAAACCTAGTTGTTTTATCCATCCCTTTTGTCTCCAAGGACACTGGAGGCAGGTCTAAGGCTAAACTATGCCAAAGAGACAAAGAACAGGGGAGCATGGATTGAGTAATATCAGGCTGTCACTCTCAGCAGGTAACACAGGAGGATCTGTACAGAGTATCTTCAGTGTCACTCAACTTGAGTGACAGTCATACATCTTCCCCTGCTGAGCAGTATGCAGCATATCTTTCCTTTTGCCTAATAATGACTACTACATCTGGAGGGCTTCCAATCTAGTATGTCCTCCTCCTCCTTCTCATCCTTTTTCCATCCTGACTCTCTTGCCTCTCTGTGCTTAAAACTGCTTCCAATGCCTGGATAACAGCACATTCCATTCCTCCCCCAGGGGTTAGCTTTTGTATGATGGTGTAACAGGATCCGTGCTCCAGGGGTGGCCATGACCCCCTGGCGGTCACTCTGCTCCTGTTCTGATCTGGCTCTAGGTATCCTCCCTTTACTCTTTCCTGCCATGCCTTGATGTTCTTAGTAAAGTTTGGAAAGGGAGGCTGCTCCCAGGGTCCTAGAGCAAGCTCCATGATGGCTTCCTGCCAGCAGATCCTTTCGGACCTTGTTGGACTCACTCTAGTCCTCTCACTTAGTTGGTCATTGTGGCCTGTACATATCCCCCAGGACACCTATTGCCTTATGAGTTCTTCATGGCCTCTAAAACTCCTCTACAGCCATGCCCATGCCTTGCAGATGTTACCCATTATCACCTCATTAGGTTGCTTCAAGGCTAACATGCCCTTGTTGGGGTACCCACTTTTCAGTTTTGTCCCCTTTTATCTATCTGGGTACCTGCCAACCTAGGTCCACTATGCCCCAGACCTGATTTTGCCTCCTTGGGCACTGGGTCCCTGACTCTTGTCTCTGCCCTTCTTGGGCTGTTGGGCCCCTGGCCTTTGTCTCTGCCCCTCTTGGGCTACAACAGCTTATGCTCTGCCTCGGCAGGCCCAAGCCTGGTGCCCCTCTGGCACCTCATGACCTTTGCTCCAGCAGCACCTCAAGCCTGACCCCTGGCAAGGCTCAAAGCAACCATGTGCCCCTCAAGCACCAATGTGACCTCTACATCTCCCCCTTTTAGTCCTACCTGGTCCACCAGTTTAAACCATAAATGAAAATATAAGACTTCTGGCTGCAATACAACTCTATGCTCATCAACAATACCAAACTCACTTTGTCCTATGTCCCAGCTCCCCCTGAGAGAGTGTAAGAGAGACAGTGATGAAGAAAACAAGGGGAAGGGAGAAAGATTGGGACCAAGAGAGGAAAAAGATAGAGAGGAAAAAAAATATCTTCAAACATGGGAAACATGGCTCTTATGGCTAATGGATAGGCTCTTGTGGCTGTACCCTGAGCCGCAGGAGCAGTGGCAGGAGATGGGTTGGCTACTGTTACTGTGCCCACTTTAAGTGGGTGCCCATGGCTGGTGTCCTAGTCAGCCACCACTGGTTACACTAATGGACTAATGCATCACAACAGGCTTAATGGAGTTGAAGTTTCTCTCAGCATGATTAAGCAGAAAGACACAAGAATCTGTTTTAAAAGTAAACAGGTAAAAATCTCACATAATCGTGTGCTCACTGCTTTTAGCAAAGAGAAAATAAAAGGCTCGAGATGAGGTGAGAGAAAATGGAAAGTATTCCAAAACCATGAAAGTGGCATTTAAGTGGGAAGTGAGATGTCTGAGGGAGTTGACAACATGAAGAATATTTTTTCTTTTTTCTTTTCTTTGTAAAGTGGGTGGAAGACTTGTTAAAGTGATATTAAGAAAGATTCAGAGCCTATTCTGGAGTCAGAAGAATGCCAGAAAGAAAGCTGTTAGGAACATTATAACATGATTCATTTGATGCATGTGACAAAATCTGGAAGGTGATCTAACCTGTTAGGTATTCTGCTCGTCTCAGGCTTTAAGGGACATTACTATACAGTTTGGAAATCTTCAGATTCTTATGGAATGGCATTCTTTTGTCACTGGTCCCACATCTGTCCCATTCATAACAGCTGTGGCTATGCTAAGAGAATTTTTGGGGTAGGGTCCTTAGTATTACTAAGAGGGCTCAAGAACTTAATAAGAGAATCTGAGAGTTTATATGTGCTTGAAGAAATGGCAGAGCTAGAGCACAACTCCTCATCCTGTTTCTATATGACTCTGTTCTCCTGACCCTATTTGCCTACACTTATCCTTTCTTTGCAATTAAGCTTGGGCAGGTGGACATGCATGGTACTTCGGCGACTAAGTCCACCAACCCAGACAATAATGTAGGATCAGGGCTTGAACATAACATACTAACAAAAAGGATACCTGTCATGAGTAAAACGAAAACATGACAGACTTAGGATATTTGAGTTCTTTGTGCATCTTAGAAATATGACTGGAAATATGACTACTGCTGTTTTTCAAGTCCAAAAGGCACAGTGCATTGGGATGACAGGTGGAAATGAATTGGAAAAAAACTCAGAATTCTGTTCAAAATCAATATAGTCTTGGTAGTCAGAATTAGGCAGTCAACAATAATATGAACATAATTTCCACCACCTACACATTGGAGATGAATTATAAACACTTGAAAAGTTAAAGACTTGTTAACGAACACTGCTCATGGCCATATCTCAAAATATCAGAAGTAGAAACCACAACTTCTCTCCTCAGTAATTAGAATGAGCTTTGACAAAATTTCATGTCTCCCACTCAGCAACTTCCAGAAAGTTTATGTTTCTCAAGTATAAAATAATGAATTAGCAGAAGTTTATAACCTGTGATACAGATGAGGGGGTAAATTTGATAAACGTGCATGGATTTTTAAAAGTACAAGTATGTTATAGAAGCAACAGAAAGGCATTTAGAAAGTGAATAGGAAAAAAATGTCATGTGAGGTGCCCTCGAGAGAGTAAGTTACATAGGATTCAAACTCAGTTTTAGAAGTCTTTTGAATTTTAACACACCAAAATATACTTCAAAATTTATTAAAACAAAGTGTAAGTTACAGGGTTTGTAATGTATAATCATTGGCATTGTTCTGTACAAGATACATGTCTTTTATTTAAGGTAATATTATCTACTTTGATGAATTGAGGACCTGATTCAAAGCACACTAAAGTCACTGGAATAATCTTCCAGTGGACTTCAGATTGGAATCAGGCTCTTTATGCGGGTTAATTGATGTTTTCTGTATTATAGATAAAATTCTATTCTTGGTAAAGAGTCAATGTTGAAGTCAACATATGAGGCACATGTGTAGAAGGACCGATATTGGCACTGTACAGTGTGACAGAGAGCCTGGGTTGCTCCATCACTTTAAGAGCGAAGCAGCCAAGGGAGAGCCAGGCAGGACAGGTGGGGTGCAGCTGATGCTGGGTTGCTGTAGAGACCAGCTAATGAGATTAATTAGCAGGCACCTGCAAGCAACCCAGGGGAGTCACCTGGCCAGAAGGGGGCAGGGCCACCACAGCTGGCTGTGGAGGCTAAGCTGGGAAGAGCTCTCCAGAGGTGCCTGTATTTGGGAAACAAACTTTGAATGTGCTAGGCCCTGAGACAGCTAGGGAAGCTGAGGGCTAGCAGTTGATTAAGACCCCCAGGGTTGGATAGTAGTTTAGTTATATGGCCAGAAGGACTTGTGTTTGGTTTCAGTTTGGTTCGGTGCCTGGGGGGGACCCAGTGCAGAATAGACGCTTGAAGGAAGTGGTGGTTTGGTGGGGACTGTAAGGGATAGCTTGGAGGTTGCAGAGCATCTAGTTAGGTGCAGCAATATCAGAGTGCCTGTGGGGGTGCACCTAAGGTAGAATTTTTAAAGTACCTGCATTAATTGGTGGTTGGTATCAGCTTTAGGCATCTGGCCCCAACATGTTTGTGTGTCCCTGAATTAGAATATAGATGCATGTGCACTCAGATGAAGCAGTATTTAATGTGGAACAGTTTGATACCTCTCCATCATTACCAGCTAGAATGTTAACAGCTAATGCCCTTTTGAAATGGCTTCAAATGGATGTGTATCCATACCCCTAGGCATAAAGTCTCCCTTTAAAATGGGGAAAGTTAGGGCCTGGAAACACAACATTTGCATCAATGTAATTTATATCAGTTTTATAGATCCTTGTAAATTGTATATGGAACCAGAGCAGACATATGACCTACTATTCCAGTATAGATGCCCAAAGTAGCTGCTATTATATCATGTTACCACTAAGTGACAAGGGAGTAGGTAATGGCAAATGTTAACTTCAAGATAAGCTCTTGGGATGGCTGTAGATACATGACATGTACACGGGTGGAACATATGCTGGTATAGTTTTACCTCCAGTTTTTCCTGAGATAATTCTGCACCAGATTTAAGCGAGTTACTCTTGTGTAGGGATATATGCTATCTGTTGACTCTTTCATTATGCCAGTGAAAATATATTGTGTCCAAGCCCTCATAATGGAATTCACAACAAGCATGATGCAAGAACTGTATTAACTAGCCAATAAGAATTTTTAATTTTAAATCCCAGCCCTCTCTGGGCATTCACTGCCTACATAAATCTTGGCCCTCTCTGGGCCTAACTTCACAAGGCATGAATCTCCATTTGAGATTCACAGCCCTGAACCTTCCCCTTGGATTTAATCACAAAAGGTCCTTCTTTCAAAAAGAGAGCTGGGGTTATTCCTTTCTCTTAAAAACCTTTTCTTAATCTTTAACAGTGATACTTTATAAAAACATATTTTATTAAAAACATGGCTGGAAAGAGCCTAATAAATCTGTCATACACCTTTTAGGCTTTTTTATAATGTTTAGGCTTTTTATAATGTTTTGTGATTAGTTTTGGATATCTAAGGTTTCCTTCACTGTTCCTGCAGTTTTAATTCCTTATTGTCTTTTTTAATTTCTAATGATTCCATGCAATATTTGTTAAAGAAGCATTAATATAGTTATTATTTTTAGCTTATTCTGAACACATTTCCACATCACTCAGTGCATGAATTTTGTGACAAATGGCTATGATGTGTCATTAAAAATAGGGTTGTACTAGCAAAACATTTCTCTCATTCATTATATTTTTACATACTTCATTGATTCAACTGCATACTTTACTACTTCAATAAATTCTACATTCTTTTCTGATCATCCAGAATATCTATACTGATCAAAAGGGCCTATTTTACAAAGTAAATTACACACTTCACTGCCCATGCTACAAACTACTTATCAAGCTGCTAAGTGAAGTACTTCAGTGTTCAGTGTATCTAGTTTGTAATTTACTAACTGGGTTGCATACTGTCTTGGCCAAGTTTGAAACTTTTAACCAAACTACATAAGCTATGAAGAGGAAATGGCTTACTTTAGCTTAGCAGGATTTACAATATTTCTAAATTAATAAAAAAAATCAAGTTGGAAGTGAACTATTAGTTTACTTGTCATGGCTCAGCTATTAAAGAAGAAGAGTACTGGGTACCATATACAGTTTTGGACAAGGAAGTCCTAACACCCTGAGGATATAAGGCACCCTCCAAGCCTTCTAGCATAGTTTTCTGCCAGTCACTGGAATTCCCTATGACATTTAGCTTCCATCACTAGATACCAACTTCTTCCAGTTATAGTGTGCTATAGTATCCGTAAAGATGGGAAAAATCATTTTCATAGAATACAGCTAATAACATTTACCTGAATCCAAAACAATTCTGAATTTAAGATGACCCCCCCAATAATTAGATTCCAAACAAGGAAACGTACAACAAATTTATGAAGTTTCCATGTCTAGAATCTAATTTCTAGAGGGCCAATTTAAAATTGTCCTGTTCCCCCTTCCTTCCCCCCCTACACACCTCTGCAGCAGAGCAAGCAGTAGCAAGGGAGAAGGTGGTGGTAGGGCAGGCAGCAGGGGAGTCAAGAGCCTATTGGAACCTGTTCCTTTAGCACTTGCCGTCCTGGGGTAACAGGTTCCAATAGGCACTTGCCCTTAACCCTGGTGCCTGCACACCCAATGCTTGCCTCTGTGGTGCCTGTACCCCCTGCCCCTACTCTCCCGCACTTGCACCCCTTTCACCTGCCCCCTCTTGCTACTTGGTCCTCTCCTGCCTGCCTCTCCCCATGCCTGATGTTTACCTGTCCCCATGGTGCCTAAACCCCTGGGCACCTGTCTCCCCCATCACTTGTTCCCACCTCCTGCTGCCCCCTTTCTTCCTCCCCATCCCTCCGCCAAGTGTTCCTCCTGTTTTCCTTTCTCTTGCAGCTTCTGTTCCAGATGGAGTCTTGCTCTGGTCTGAGACAGGAAGCACAGAACATGTGGTGCTTTCAGCCCTGGCCTGGCCATGCAGCTACTTACTATTGCAGTGGTAGCAGCTTCAGCCCCAGCCCAAGAGCCAGGGCTAGGGCTGCCACTATGTGGCTGAGCTGGGGATGAAGGGAGCACATACTCTGTGCTCCTTGCCCCTAGTTGGAGCAGGGCCCCAGCAGGAGATGGAGCTGCAAGAGGAAGGTAAGCGGTGGTGAGGAGCAAAGGCAGGATGGAGAAGAGGCTGTTGGAGGCAGGTGGGGGGGGTAGCAGTTCCAATTCTGACCCTGGGCTTGGGGATGGAGTCTGAGCCACAGCCACCGCCCCCCACCCCCATGTACTTGAATCTAAGATGAGGGAAGCCCTCCCATGTTAAATAGGGAGGAAAAACTCACCTTAGATTCACCTAAATATGGTACTTACTACCAAAACTGTAAAAATGTAACACTCAAGGGAAAGGAATCTGAATTTTTTAAAATGTTTATGCCTCTATCAATGCCAGTGATTATTTTGCATCTGTTACACTGAAGATCTACAACACAAAAATTAGTGAACTATATGGAAGGAAGACCATTCTTGATTATATGCTGTGTAATAATATTTCAGTCACAGCAAAATCTGTGCTGTAGAGCTATTACAGCACCAATATTGTGATTTTTTTTTATGAGGCTAAATAACAGAAATATATTAAGGGTTAACTTTCCTATCACTTACACTGACTGCTAAAATTGAGCTAAATTACAGGTAATTCATTTCAATATGCCACTACTATTCTTTATACATTTGTTGAACAAGTTGTACACTTAACCAAACAGGACTGGTTTGATCAATTGTAGTTATCAGTTATGCATATGTTAAGTAACCCATGCATGATGGAACTTTATTTTTCTTCCCAAGCAAGAAATACTAAAACACCTTACAAAGCAGAGCCAGATAAGTGGGGTTTTCCATTTAAAATAGACACTTTCTTCAAAAAACAAGCAACAATCACAGTCCTTCCAGTACAGGGGTGGATCTAAGATTTACCAAAGCTGGAGTGTGGGAGCAGCCACCCATGCTGCAAGCAGCATTGTACCTAGATTTCTGGAGGCCTGGGTGAACTTTTAGTATCGGGTTCCCCTTCACCAGAGATAATGATAAAAATAATCATTATTTTCACAAGTTTCAGGCCCCCTTTCTGTCTGGGCCCTGAGCAGTCACCTGGTTCGCCCATGCCTTTGTCCAGCCCTGGCTGCAAGGTTGTATGCACCCATGCTCCCAGCCTCCTTCCTCCGCCACAATCCACAGGTGGACAGACTGCACCACAGGAGCCCCGGGGACTTTTTGACAGTCTGCAAAGCAGGTAAGAATCCCACCCCCTTCCTTTCCTGTGCTCCAAGCAGCAGCAGATGGGGGAAGAAGGGAAGGGGTGGGAAGATGTGCCTTTGACCATGGAGGGGAAGTGCGGGATTCTTACCTCCTTTGGGGACTAAAAAATACCCAGAGGCTCCAGTGACACAGCCCAATCCCAAAGGGAGCGTCCAGCTGCTCCAGTGCACCCAGTCTGAATCCGCCCTGTTCCAGTACTATCTGGGTGTTCTTGGAATCGGTGCTGATAGAGTCATATCATACCAACTCATACAAAACAATGGTATATTCTCCTGGTTATTTATGGTACATATATGAAAAGGGGTATTTATTAATGTATAAGGCAAAGGTTACAGAAATGGCCTAATTCTCAAAACTGTTAGTTTGCACAATATAAAAATGAGGAATACAGTCGATTTGTTATTTTCCATAAGTTTTCTGTCAGATTGCAACTAACAAGTTGTAATATCTTTATTATATAGAAAGATTTTTGGAAAGATTTTAAGCTTATATTAGCAGTTTTAAGATAGCTGTACTTAAAGAGTTATGTCCCAGTCCTGAAGATGGTTACATTCTTAAATTTACTAGTCTGAGTAGTCCCCTTTGAAATCACAAAGACCCATTTTAACAGGAGTTACTCCAATTCCCCCCTCCCAATACTGGGACCAGGGATGGGAAGGAGGGGGGGAAAGAAGGAAGAAGGTCTAGTGGAACTTCAATAGAATCAGACAAGTACTGTCTGGATCATTGTAAATACTGCAATGAAAGCATATGCACGTTGTATTTTCAGGATTTAGGCTTCCTCTGCTTCAGAAATCCCCCAGATAGAAAGGTAACCTTTTGTTGACTTACTCCTAGAGGAGGACTTTTCTATTTTGAAATAAAGGACAAAACAAGTTTTGAGAAGTAAACATTTGTCAGGGGCAGTGAGGTCTAAATTGTGTAAAAACCAGGGCTTTTAACTGAAGAAGCAATTCCACACTGTCCTTGGCATAGTATAGCCTGGTATACTGTGAGCTTCTGCCTACTAGTTTCTCCATTTCAGGTGCTGATTGAGTTGAAAGGTTTCAGGTTTGTTTTTATTTACCTTACACTTAATTTTTTTTTATCAGCCTGCTGCCACACCTCCCATCAAACATCTATTCTTTGTTCCCCTGCCTCAGCCTGACAAAGAGTATTTATACCTGAAAGCTTACTAAGAAGAATTTTTCCAACTATTTGAGCTGGTCTAATAAAAGATATCAGATTTACCCAAAGAACCTTGTTTGCCTTCTTCCACTCGCACTGTTTTACATTTATCTCCTTTAGAAAGCATTTGTCATTCATTACCCCAAGTGAAGTATATACTATATTTACTCAAATATAAGACAATCCACAATAATTCAATTCTATAGATGGAAAATGTATAAATTAGTTATAATTTTCCAGGTATAGAATCTAATTATTGGAGGTTTGCCTTGAATTTGTCAACCTCCCACTGCTACAGCAGGGAAAATAAATCTGGGTGGTCAGGTAGCTCCCTTGCCTTCTGCTTCCCTCCAGCTTCTCCCCCCTGCAGCCCCTTCTCAGCTGCTGTCAGACTCTGCTTTCCCTGAGCACAAAGAAGTGAGGAGCAAATTTTAAAACACTGACCTTGAAATAAAAATGCCTGTAGTAATTTACATCTAGGACCCATAGACTTAGTTCGTCCAGAATTTCATCACATTTTACATTCACCTCACTACCATTTTTGGAACTGCTGCAAGTTTTAGCACAGATACTCCATAAACACACTTTTAAGCAGCACTTTTGTTTTTGTGTTTTTTTTAAATTTGGTTTCACAGACTTGAACAACTGAGCTCTGCCCAGTCAAAATTTGGAACTTGAATACTGGGCTTTGCCCAATAGAATTTGGAACTGATTTGGTCCTTGAAACAAAATAAAAAAAAAATTCAGTATGTTTGCCCAATATGGGCCATATAGTCATGCTCAATGCTGGCTGCATTTAATCAACTTCAGAGCTGATTTCCATTACTGAGCACATGCTGCTTTTGGCAGCAGTTTAATGATAGACAGTGCATTTAATGAGATTTCCTTGTACACAAATATAAGGTGAGGGGTTGATTGGGGGGGAGGGGGAAACCTAGTGTTGTATTAGAGTAAGTACAGTATATGAATAGTCTTTTATAAAAGCGTTATTTCATTTTTGAAATTTAGGGCAGATTCTTGATTTTTTTAACTTTCTCAGTCCAATCAGCAATTTTTAATTAGCTTATGGTTAGTTCTCTGAATTTTGGGAAAATAATTGCAATCATAGCTAGCTTTCTTCTCTAAACTTAAATGACCTAGAAGGAAATAAGAAGCTCACTTTTCCTTTTGCAAAAAATTTCTAGTCCTTTTCCTTATGTAAATAGCTTTGGGAATCCTTCCTTTATTGCTCAGAAGGAAACCTACAGCTGGAGAGTTTTGCAAAGCCAGAGTCAGTTATCCTAAAAACCCTACAATAAAACCCCAGAGCAGAGAAGGCAATTTGTGTTTAAATCATAGCTTCCAGTGATCTCTTACTCACTTAGGTCATTCTGACCAGGGCCCTGCTACATATCTACTGCAGAGAAAAGTCTGGTCCCTGTTAACATGGCACTTTAACTGATTGCTACTTTCTAGCTCTTAAGAGAAAAGAAGCTGTTTTAACAGAGAGCCATGTCACTTGGTATGGCAACTGTGGAAATTATTTGATTAGGGTTTCTGAGTGTTATCTATAGATTCTTCACTGACTTGTGAAAATGAAACTCTCTCTTTTTATTTTTTAAACAAAAATCCCACAGGTTCAGATTCTGGCTCAGCCAAATGTGTTAAGGTATAATAAAACCCCCCCAGATGTATGTACCAACTCCTTCATTTGAAAGCAAACTTTGTTGTAATTAATGCAGAATTGCTTTAGAAGTGTGAAGTGTGGTAGTTGAAAGAGACCTGCAATTAATCACTCAGGATGTGTCCCATAGGTGAGGAGGGGACACATGCTTCTTTGCATTTTATTTTCCAAGGCAAAGGGAATGAATCAGCGGGAACACAGCAGGAATCTTGTAAAAATCACTAGGACAGGCCCTACAACCCAAACAAAGAAGGACTGAGAAAATTAACGCATAAAAGCACTGGCAAATTGCCGGTGGTTTATAATGCAAACACAACAGGAGACCAGAACCCCTTGGAGCCTGATCTTGCATTTTCTTTCTAAATATTTTTTTAATGGCACAGCATATTTGACTACAGAAAGGGTGATATGTTTGTAAGTGTGAAAGCAAAGATGGTGAGTGATTATTTTATGCAAACTGCACTTTGATCTGTCAAAAGCAGTTGAAACCACTGTATGATTCATAAGAGCTAAAGCAATATTTTAAGAACAACTGACAAAAATTAGACTTTCAAGGGTAGGTATCCCCCTTCCGCACACAGATTCAGTGGTCTGATTTCCACTAACTCTAAAATAATAAAAAATCATATAAAGGTTTCCAGGAAGTTATAACCATGATAAAAGATATCAGATGCACCAAAGGAACCTTGTCTGCCTATGTCCTTAGACCAACACGGCTACAACCTACACCCCTGCAACCATGATATTAGCATTTTCAGAAATTCCCACATAGTCTTCCACTACACTGTCACCTTTCTTGTAGTGCTTAGATGTCATGATGATAGATGCCTATACTTATAATACTAAACTGTTTTTTCTCTCTCCATGTTTCTGCTATTATCATCTCTCCTCTATGCTCTCTTTATAAAGCTGTAGTGCCTTTCAAATTTTCGTCTTTTTATGTTCATCCCATCTTTACATTCACCTCATTCACATTTTGCATTCACCTCACTACTACTCTCTTGCATAGCATCCCACCAGCTATGAAGTATTGCCTTTCCTCTTCCTTGGTGGGTTTTTGGTTGTAGCTGTGTTGGTCTTAGGACATAGGCAGGCTAGGTTCTTTGAGTAGATGTGATATCTTTTATTAGATCAGCTGAGTAGTTGGAAAAAAGTTCTTAGCAAGCTTTCAGGTGCAATCACCCTTCTTCAGGCATAGGGAGTCTCTATTGTTTTGAGACTCCAAGAAATGAGAGAAGCTAGAAGTGTGGCGGGATGTCAGTGAAAATGTAAATAAGTAGAAATATGAAACTGTGATCCACTCCCTGCATGCCCCTGCCTGTGGAACCCGTGTCCATTGCAGGGGCGCACAGGCAGTGGATCGCAGCTCTGTCCTGATCCCAGCCCCATAGTGTCACTGCCCCAAGGCCCCAGGGTCTCCCTGGCCCTGCCCTTCCATATTGCTTCTGGATGCCACTCCTGGCTGGCCTGTGATCCCATCCCAGCCACTTGACTGCCCAGCCATGCACCCTGACCTCTTGGGTCCCCCCACAGCCGTGGGTGCAGGGTGGGGCAGCCAGAATGCCTTGGCAACAGGGCTGGGTTTGGCGGCAGTGGCAGCTGGAAGTAGCTGCTGCCAGGGCTGCTGGGAAATGGAGTCTGGTCACTGTGCCACCACAGCCATGCTGTCCCAGGGATTGAGGGACCAGCCACACATGCCATGGCCTGGGCTGCCCCTCACACCTGGGCCACCCCTCACACCTGGGCCAAGCAGACTGAAGGACCTGCTATGAGCTGGGCAAAATTGTGCCACCCATGGTATTTTGCCCACTCCTGGTGTATGCTCATACTGTTGGTATACCAACTGAAATGCCATACCCTAACAAGCTTATGATTCCAAGAAACAGACTGAGGTTTCAGTTCTTAGTAACAAATGCTCAACCAGATTTGTTGATCACAAACAAGCCTAGACGTTAGCATCCATAGCCAGCTGGTATACAGTGCTAGTCGGGCCATTTGCAAACATGGCATAGACATGAACAGAACCCCTAAAACTAATGCAAAGCATTAAGCTTTCCCAGGCCCCTTTTTATACACCAATCAAAACAACTTAATGTTTACAGTATACACTTCCTAGTTCTCACCAATTAGTCTAGGGTTAAGATATTTTCAGTTTCAAAAAAGAGGATACCTGTGGGGCAGGAGGGGTTATATGATTCTGGAGGGGAGGGCAGTGGTATGCCTTTGCCCTGCCCTTGCCCCTCACTTCCAAGTCACAGCCCCCCTCACCCTGCTGCTGCCCCTCACTGCTGACCCACAGTACCCTGCCCCCCAGACCATGCTGATACCCCCACTCCCAACCTGCACCCACCTGTCCCTGCTGATACCCCTCACTCCTGACCTGCAGCCCCCTGCCCCCCACCCCAACCCTGCTGCCAATGCAGCTCCCTGCAAGTTCCCTGGAAGTTCTATTGATCCATACTCCAGCAAGGTCTACACCCCTGTTCCAAGGAAGACCATTTATTGGGAGCTGACAGATGTGCAGCTCCCCACTGTAACTCATGGCACTTCACAGAAAGTGCCATGAATTACAGTGACATCCCCCAACCCAACAGATATTCTCTGTTGGGTGGTGGTGGTGGTGGGGGGATTAAAAAAAAAATTGATCTCCATTGGGGAGCTGCTCCAGGAGCAACTGTCTGTCTGCAGCCTCTCTTGACCCTTCCTCCTCCCAGCTCTGGTGCTGTCTGCATGATGGGGGGCTGGGGCAGGGGGGGAGGAGGGAGGAGATGGAGGTCCAGGTTGGGATTTTCCCAGCCTGAGCTGGAGGCCAGCACAAACTAAGGAAACCCCAGCTTCAGTAATGCCAACTATCACAAAAACACCATGAGACTCACAGTTTCTAAGTCAAAATAACTCTGACTCATGATCTCCTGATTGAACTCTCAAATCTCCAGATTTTTCTGGCTGGTAAGTCTGTGGAGGGGAATGCGTGTGTGGTGGACAGGGAAGGGGCGGGAGTGGGGGAGGAAGATCGAGGCTCCTGAGGAGAGGGAGGGAACAGGGCAGGAGCAGGTACTGAGGTGAATGGGGCCCCAGGGCCAGGGTGGGTTATCCAGAGGCATGGGGCAGGGGGCACGGCTTCCCGCAGCTGCGCACACCACCAGGGGAGGCATGGGGGGCATGTACCCCATGCAGGGCAGAGGTGGGCTACCTGCTGCAGGTTCAGGGCTCTGCGCCCTGGTTACTTTGCCTTGGGAGCTCAACTACACAATGCCATTGCTGCCCATTGAATGGGCAGGGGACGTGGGGTGCACTGGCCATGTGGTGTGTCCCCTGCCTTCCCAGCAGCAGGAAGCACACTGGTGTCATGCGGCTGAGCTCCGAGGGCAAAGACAGCAGGTTGTAGAGCCCCAAGCTCACAGTGGGTAGCCGACCTCTGGCCTATGTGGGCACATGCCCCCCATGCCTCCCCCAGGGGTGTGTGATGCTGCAGGAAGCCACAGTTCCCCCTGCACCTCTAGACAACCCACCCCAGCACCCCTTTTACTCCAGGCCTTGATCCTGCCCCACTCCCTTCCTCACTGTGGGGGCCTTGATCTCCCCCCCACCCCTTTCCTCTCCTCCCATCCCTTCCCCTCCACTTACGAGCCAGGCACTGTCTGTCTCTCTCTCTGTATGTCTCCTCTTCACTCCCAAGCCACAGCCCCCCCCTCCCCCCCCTACTTCTGCCTCTCACTCCTAACTCACATTACATCACATCTTACCAGGGTGTGCAGGGACCCTCCCTCCCCAAGCTCCAAACCAAAAACTCACACACTCACACACCCACAGACCCCACACCTTCACAAATACTGCCCCCTACTTCAAAAATAGCATATCATGATTTACATGCCAATTTCTTGATTTTTAACACTTCATCAGGATTTTTGGTACAATGGGGTTGG
>NW_005842318.1:997063-1027587 GCF_000455745.1 Alligator sinensis
TTCCTGCAGCCTTGTGCTCCATCCCCTTCATTCTCCTCCTGCCATCATGCAGGCAGCACTGAGAGCAGAGTTGGGCTTCATCAGCCCAGGCCCGATCAGACAGAAGTTAATGAAGGTGATCTGCTTTGCAGCACCTTCATCTGACCCCCCCACCTAGTGAGGGTTAATTTATCATGCAATTGGGAACTTTTAAAGCAGTCTATATCTGTGCACTTCTGTCAGGGCATGGCTGTAGAGCACTTTCAAGGGGCCAAATGTTACAAATGTTACTTCTGTTAGTGTCCATTGTGTACCCAGATGCTAGTTAATTTGGTTATGTGGAGCACTGGCAAAACATTGCGGGGGGGCATGTGGCCCCCCAGATTTCTGCACCAAAGGTGGGGCTTGGGATGTGGGGCTGCAGCCCAGCCAAAGTCAGGGCCTGGCAGCAGCAGGGGTGGCAGTGCTGTGATTTCTGCACTGACCATGGGGTGTGGGGCTACAGCCCTGTCAGAGCTAGTGCCTGGCAGCAGCAGGGGCCGCAGCTAAGTGGAGTTGTGCTCTCCTACTGTCAACACTTCTGTGTTGTCAATGATATGACAAAACAGCATTTCAATTCAGAGTATTTATCGTTAGTTTGCTTTGCTTGTTTAGACAAGGCCTAGGAACAACAAAGCAGGATGCAAAATACAAGACCTCTCTGTTGGTAAAATACTGAATGACTCTACAACATCTGATTAACAGGTTCCCAATTAGTGGTGTTGCCAATGCAGGAGGATTGATCTAAGTTAACTCCAGTGATTTACTACATTTAAAGCAAATCTTCCAGTGCAACATCGTTACATTCACTGAAAAATGATGCGCTTCATGTCAGGATATTGTTAGTTAATGTTTGAAGACAATAAGCCCAATGCAAGCTTAGTTTGTACATAATTTCAAATCTGCCATTCCTAATTATTTGACACTTTTAATTTCTGTTTTGAAGTATTATACTCTTGTTTAAGAGATATTTACTGAATTAGACAAGGATCAGTACTAACAATAAAAAGTTAGGGTGACAGATACATCTGGACACAACTCTGTTTTACCTTCTCTTTTCAAGGTTATCTTGCTTCAGTGAAGACAAATATACCTAAGACTGTGTCAGCCTCTTTTTTTAAGATAGAAAAAGGGATTCTTTTCTATCCTTGTCTATGAGAGACAGATTAGGGACATCAATGTACCTCTGCAAAACAGTCAATGAGCCTAAATAAGACAAAGTAGAAGCCTCTTGCCTGAGCTTATTTGAGGAGAAAAACTGAGTTTTGCAAAATACCTCTTTTTTTCACTTGACAGAGACTAAGAGTTTAGTGATCTCAATAGAATTGTAGAGAATAGTTTTGTTTGTGAAGGTGACCAGAGCAGACATTGCCAATCGGCACGGGGGGGCTTTCAGAACAATTTTCTTGTTCTTAAGTGATTCTGGTCATTAAGCAGAGAATGTGTGTTAGGATTGTTAGAACACTATTTCCAAAGTTACTGGAAGAGAGAAGTGTTACCCTCTGTTTGTCTATACTGTCTCTGGCTGTTTTCCCAGGTCTCTGATGGTATCTTCTTTTTCCCCAATGAAAAATCTTCTTGCTTGTATAGAGCTGATTAGCCTTGTAAGGTCAGAAGACTGGCAAAAGGGCATGGTATAGACACCTTAAAGACTAACTGGTCCAGAGGCATGAGCTTTCATAGGCAAAACCTACATTTTCAGATGTTTGAAATGGATTGTACTTGTTTGTCTAGTCTGAGTACTTTTCATTATGGAAGTCCTAGGGAGAAGGCACTTTTCATTTCTCCAGGTTCTGGATACAGATCTGAATTGGTTTAGCTATTTGTCAAGAGGGACAGTAATATCTAGGATATACTGAACTCTCCTTGTATTTCTTCCATTAATCAGCCTCTGGAATGGTTACACTAGCATAACAAACACTTGCAAGTAGCATTCACATTCCCACCCCAAGACTGCAGAGCTGTAGAATGTCTGCTAGAGAAATAATAATTTTGCTGGTTTAGAATTTGTGGGAATACTTTTCTCTGTTTGGATCCTTCAATTTCCACTATTTTTCCCTTCCCCCTTTTATAAGTGATCTGTTTCCAATAGCACTTCCTTTCCTCCTTATTTTCCCCTCTTCTATGTTCTCTTTTCCCTTTTTCCTCCTTCCTCCCCATTTTCTCCCCGTATCCCTATAGTCTGTTTTTGTTGATATCCAAGTTTTATGACCTTGTCTGGGCCCTGCTCAATTTTTATATTATTAATAATGGTACTTAATCTCTAGCAGTTCCACTAACACTTACTAATGTCACTGAGACATAAGAATGAAACCTCTATTTTTTAAATACAGATAGGAAAGTTAAAGTAGAAGCTTTCTTTGTGACTTTGGCAAGTTTATTATCAAATCCAAGGTCAAAATGCTTCACATTATTAGTCTGCTTTCAGTATGCATTCAAATCCATTTTGGTTACTCAGTAGAGCAGCCATTTGAATCTTGTTAATTATTACAGGGGCTGAAGGAGCTCCAAGAGCTATCAGAACCTTTTCTGTACTGGGTTTCAGCAAGGCTTGAAGGAACAATATCTGTAGGTTTCCCAGGTCTGCTGTGCTTGATTTGGAGGTCTGTGGAAGAGGTGGAAATGAGAGCAGTGGACAATCTGTGAGCTTTAAGGAAAATAGAATCAGATAGACCTACAACCTAACCTCACTTACATTTTCAAGGCTTTGTCCACACCAAAAATGGATTAATCTTTGTTTTACCTTACCTGTGTTTTACCTTACTTAACCCAGGCTCATGGTTACAGGCTTTGCTGTTCATCTCAGTTCTTTTGGTGAAAATGTAAGCCTTCATGGGTGCATAAGCTTTATAGAAATATGAATGTTTTGGGGGAGTGACAGGAGGAGGAGAGCAGGAAACTGCTATTACATACTCCTAATTAAAGCAAAACCTTTGCATCAGAAAGCCTCTCAGGCATTGGCAATGTGTAGGGGTGCATGTGCACCTCCTGAGTGTGGCGGTGCACTCCCTACAAAAAGGCACCGCTGGAGGTCTGCGGGTGGTCACCAGCCCCACCCTGCCATCACCAGCGACTCCACTGTCTGCTGGCACTTGCTGTGCCCCCCCCAGCCACTGGGGGCATGCGGCGTTCATGCCCTCAGGTTAAGACAGCCACCTGTGTGGGCAACGCATGTAAAGAAGGAGTAGAGTTGCACTATATTGGCTCTCTCGTTTTTAACACCAAACCAGGTTTCAGAAGTGAGCCAAGTAGTTAGCAGAGTTAGTCTGTAGTCAGGCAGAAGGCAGGGAAGCACCTAAAGGCTAATTGGTTCAGGCAGGCATATGCTTTCACAGGCAACAGCATTTGACAAAGCAAGCTGTTGCCTATGAAAGTTTATGCCTCTCTGAACCAGTTAGTCAAGGGTGTGACTACACCTGTATTTGGGGCTCTTTCAAAAGGAGAAGGTTTTAGATTATGGACAACAGCTGTTAAACTTTAACCATTACACGCGAATGAGTTGAGAACAATTATAATGCCGCAAATCGACTCCAAACTTAATACTGCTTTATTCAGTTGTGCTGCACTTGAATCCTTCTTGGCTCTTTCACACATAACAAGGACTGTAAGAATGGCTGCCTTTTTGAGAGGATTCCAAACATGTGTGTGTTCACATCTTAGCAGGTGCTGCCTTGTCCTAACCTGCCAGGTTTCCAAAATGTGGCAGGTAGGTAGGTGAAAGCAGAAATTAAGCATGGGGGGAAGGACAAAGAGATTCCAGCTCTGTATCCATTCTGTAGCTCAGACCCATCTCTAACAGCGCTTCTCCCAAAGTGAGAGAGAGAGAAAGAGACTTTGTCATAAATAACAATCCTGCTTCCCAACCCACTACAAAACAAGAGTTAGGCAGAAGGCAAGACAGAATGATACCTTAATACTCTCTCCTTTCCTCCCCTTTCCATATCCTTTGTATTTAAATTACTGCTTCCTATTTCAAACCTCTGCTCCGTGTGAGTCCATTCATTACATCTGATAAAGTAAACTGTTGCTTACAAAAGCTTATGCCTCTAAGAATTAGTCCACAAGGTACCACTATGCCCTGCCTTCTGCGTGACTAACAAGGCTAATGTACTCTCTCTGCTCATGGATAAATCAAGAGCCTGTTCTATTTTCCTCATAGAAGGCACTATAATAGAAGGCTTATATCTAGGAACTTAGGGCACACAGGGGGTATTTGATCCTATTATATTGTACTTGGCATATGGAGAAAGAAATGGAATGAAAAATGTTACCTTGCATTGGTTGTCTTATTCTTCTCTTAGAAAGTGCTATTAGAGATGGATCTTATTCAAATCAGGTCTCAGAAGTGGGTCAGCTCCTACTGCTAAGTGAAATCAGAAACTAAAGTAGAAGTGGGGGACAAAGAAAACAAATCAACCTGGTAGCATGCTAAATTCCTGTCTCTGAGTAGCTGTCAAGAACTAAGCATTGTTTGTAATGCCTTTTTTTGGACCAACTGTACAGTTGGGAGAGCTGTTGGAGAATAAGCCTTTGGGTATCAGATGTCCTTCCTCAAGGCTGAAGGTCAAGCAGATGCAGGCCCAACTAAATATCAAAGGAGAGACTCCATGCAAATGGACCATCACAGTTACAACACTCCAGTCCTATTCCAATGAGATGGACAGAAAAGATGTGTTTAGCAACTTGCTTTTTAATGGGAAACTATGAACTTGCTACCAGAATGAATTAAAAAGAAAACAAAATAAAAGCAATCTCATTTTAGGTGAGCTGGACAAACGCTGCCATATGCTCCTGCATTATCTGGTTATGACAGCAGCAGACTGAGAAAATCCATGTAAAACCCTAGAAGAGCTTCAAAAGCAATTTTCAGTCCATAAAGATAGAAATGACATTTTTCAATAAGCATAATCAAGAATCTGGAAAAAACAATAGATCATTGTATTGCCAAGCTGCACAAAAAGGCTCACTCATTTCATCAGTTCATCTTTAAAATGTTGATAGTTTGTAATATATCAGTAATAAAGATGAAAGATAGAGGAGCTTGAATAAAAATGCTCAGAGAACTTATACAAAAGAGCTGTGAGCACATGCAATGTTTGTGAATAAGCTCATATCTAAATGTAAAGGATAAGGAGAGAATGAAATAATGAGCAACATAGCATAGGGAAAACACCACAAAAATCTGACAGCTAAATGAAATCTATATTCTCAGCGGGAATACTGAAGACCTAGAAATCATCAGCTGAGCCAGTTATGTGACAGTTTCAAAGCAGCAGCTGGAGAAAATTTAAACAGTCAAAAAAAAAAAAAAAAGCATGCCAACATGCACACACCAAGAAGCCTGGTTAAACAAAGATTTGCAAGTGCTTACATTAGCTATGATGTCAGGATGGCCAGATACTGGGGAAAAGCCCTCACCTCTCTCAAAAGTACTGGATGTATTGAGATGAGTTAAGTGTACAATGTACTGTGTGTAACTCACAATACCTAGAGCACTGAGAGAGTTGCTCTCAAGATTACAGCAGTCTTTCTGGAAAATAAACCTATATCAGGAGTCCGAGACGTTATGTAATTGCCAAATGTGACCAGGGATATTTAAATCCTGATGTGCAGCTGGGAAATACAGACCAAACAGCAGGGAAAACATAGACCTTGGATCAATGTAAGGAATGGGCCTTTCCATTATCTCAGTATTGTAGATTATTACTAGACTTCTGAAAATTAGATGAAATGTCAAACACTCCTGCCGGAAACATAGACAAAGCAATGCAATATTTTAGCAGGCATGTGCAGTTGCAGACAATTAACCCCAAATATAGCTACAAATGGGAATGCAATTACATCACCATCATGTAGTAGGCAGTCAAATGTAAGCCATGTCTGTCAGTTGATGTTGTCAAAGGCATAAAATAAAGCTTTTAAAAAAAAAAGAATGGATACACAGCGCTGCAGAAAGCCTTAGTAACAGCCTGTTAAAATGAAGAATCTCATTAGAACCTTGCTTTGAATTCAGCAAATTTTGCCAAATCCAAAATATAATCAGGCTTACCAATAAAATGGCAGTTTTCAACAAAAAAAATGACCAACTCTCAGTGCACTGTCCTAGGTCTTGGTCTCTTATTCTTGAATACTTTATCTGGGAGAACAGAGCAAACTTCACTATAGTTCCATTGACCAGGGAAACTCCATAAGCTAGGTGCCACAAGCACCTCTGGCAGCATGGACAGTGAGCATGGAATCATGGTGAAGCCAGTAAACTTGCAGGAAGAGCCAGTAAAGCATGGTGAAGCCAGGCAAAACTACCAGCTGAAATCCTTGGGTAGGCATAATAAGAGATCTGTGAGTTGAAGTATATCTGTCTGAGCTGTACAGTTGCTGTATGACAGTTCATCCAAACTGGGAGACTAGTTTGGGGAGCTTCGTAAAGCTCCCTTGCACAAGAGGAAGAAAACACTAGAATTTGGCATACGTTGTGTTTTTCCCCTCAATGTTTGTGTAAGGAAGAGGGAAAACAAATTGAGGGAAAACAAAATAATATAGGAAACTGAGTTGAAAACTATTTACCAACAAGGATGACTGTATGGTTTAGCTCTAATTTAGACAGGTCATAACATCTAGCTTTCTAGGTATCATGGTACATTGCATTAACTTAATATAAAAGGCAAAACCACACATATTATAGGCAACCCTCACCATTCGTGGGGGATACATTTCCAGGATCCCCGTGAATGGCGAAATCTGTGAATAGGGCACTGCGTTCATGAACGCAGTGGCCCTGGCGGCTGGGGGAGCATGGCTCCAGGGGCAAAGGAGGAATCGCAATGGCAGCAAGCACGGAGCTCCCAAGGAGCTCTGGTAAGTGTTTAAAGTGTATTAAAATGCGGTTCAGCATTTGTGAATATTTGAAACCGTGAATGCTGAACCTGTGAATACCGAGGGTTTCCTGTATATAGATTGAAGTGATGATTAGGAACATCACATTGGGCTGGGATTTTTGAAAGAGCCTAAAGAAGTTTCTTCCTAAAATTCAGTGTGAGTTAGGTATCTAATACTTGTAGATTAATTTCAAAATCCCAGCTGTAAAATTCAGATATAAAAAATGTGAGGGAAAATTTCTATAGAGTATGAGTGCTAAAATTAAGTGGATTTACACAAGAGACAGGTAAGCTTTTTATAGACTGTGGCTTTCTGGTGGCAAGAGATCAAGTAACACTTGCATATTTGTCATTTTTTCATTTTTTAGTAGCTTTTCTCTACTCACGTGCTTTTTAAGTGCTGAAGGCAAATTACTACTGAAATTATAAAGCCACCTTTGGGGCACCTGGATTTATTTATTTATTTACATGCAACATTTTAAGGATGCCTGTAGGTCTGGTTTCTCAGATATACTTGAACTTCCCTGCTTTATATTTCTTTGCAAGTATTTGTTTAATAAAAGAGAAATTATGAAAAAATGGAAAGAAAACTACCATGCAGAAAGTAAGTCTCAGGCTGGCTAGAACTAATATTGGCAATGGACAGAATGATATCATGAAAGAAAACGTAACTCAACATCTCAAATATATCCCTAAGGTATCGCTTTTTTAGAGGCTCTAAATACAAATAGTAGTAGGCATCTGTCCATCTCACAAGACAATATAATTATGCTGAGTGAGACATCAGCTCAGTGAACATAATCCTCACTTGAAAGATAAAGGGAAGCTGGAGTGACCTCTCCAGGGTACAAAAGCCTGGACAGTGTACATAGAGACACTGAACTGCCCACACACCAGCATCCCCCTTTCAGCCTGGCTGGTTTACTCCAAGAAAAGGCAAGTGGCAGTACATTTGGAACCAGCCTGGCCACAGGAGGGCCAAAGCAAAGGAGATCATTTATTGTCCGTCTATCAGGGTGCCACTCCTTGACTAGCTGCTGCCCAAGGTTCAAGGACTAGTGTTTGTTTAATTAATGAAAGTAGTAATAAGTATATAAAAGGTTGAAGGAGTGTTTGTATGTGTTGGTGTGGTCACGAAGTGACCAAACAAGGCATTGCCATCTCTAATATCTATAAATTTGCTCCATCAAGCTATTAGAAATCAAGAGCAAAGAAAGTACTTTAGGATTTGTTTCTTTTCAAACTAACCTGTTTTCCCAGGCTAGAGACAGAAGTTACACACAACCAGAGGTGATCAGAAGCTGGTTTAAACTTGTAACAGAACAGAAGTTCAGTGCACATAAGCCAGTTCAAAAATTGCTGAAAGTGGTTTAAGATAAACCTGGTTGAATGTAGTATCAGACTTAACTGATTTAGGTCAAACCAGTTTATGATATTTCTGTCCCAGACCCCTTACTGGTTCAAGTAAAATCAGAGTCTCTTAGCATCCCAGCATGCTTGGCAGCCCTGGGCTGGGCTGGGCTGAGCTGTCTGCTCCAGAGAACAGGGCTGACCCCATCCCTCTGCTCCCTAGCTGGAACAGTGAGGGTTGTTGCACTGGTTGGCTCACTCCTGCAAACCCTGGCTGGGGCTGGGAAGTGGGGGTTAAACTCACCTTTCCCTGAGTACAGAGCTGCCCTGCTCTGCTGGCTTAGTGCTGGCTACCATTGTGAACTACAAATCCCAGAGGCACCTAGAAGCAGGAAGAGGAAGTGATGAACAACCCTGCAGAGTCCTGCTGCTGTGATTGTGGACTGCAAATCCCAGAGACCTCAGGGGCAGTAGGAAGAGGAAGTGAACACACAGCCCATGCTGGCCAGGTGCCAGAGACCTATGCGCTAGTGCCCCCTGGCTTCTTGCTTGAGCTACTGCAGGCATGTGGCTGCATTTCCTGAATCACAAGTGAAATGTCTGTTCATTTGCTTATTGGTTCAATCTTTGCAGCTTAGAGTAACCTGCAAAGACTGAATCAATTCAGCCTCAGGCTTTTTGACTATCTGTACTTAACCCCAATGAAGTTGCATTTTCAACACGTTTTGCAAAGTTCTTTGTGATCTAATGGCAAGTACTACACAAACAATGTGTTCATTGTACCATAACATGCCCCACACACAGCCAATTAATGGTGCTATAACATGAGAAACCAAAGATGTTCCACATCTTTGTGGTGATTTACATTGTACCCTAAATTGAATGTGTGGCATGTGGAGTTACCCCATGCAGGATCCTGACATTCAGTTGAGCATTGGGACTCGCATGGGGCAACCCTGGGGTCTGAGACAAACCTGCCCCCTCTCCAAAGCCTTGCCCTGAAGTTAAGTGCTAATGTCGTCTTAGGTTACTGGGTTCCATATTCTATGTTTAGGAATGAACCACGATAAGAGTTGTACAGCTTGTGCAAGTTTTGTTTGTGTGTTTCATTCTTCGCGACTCCTATGTTAGGTTATAGTGGTCAAATTTTGGTCAAATATACAATTCTACAACTCCACTAGAGTTGTGCTCTCAGTTTAACAGGATAATTTCCTGCTCTATATTAGCTTTCTGGCTTGATTCTCATTTACTGAGAATTCTATTGTTGCTTTTGCACTGACCTAATTTAATCTTCATTTTTTCCCTCTTCATTATTTCTTAAAGCTTGTTAATTGAAAGCTTTTGAGCCTAAGACAAAATTTACTGATACTGTATTTTTCTACGGAACATCTGTGGCTCAGTTGTAATTGTAATAAATATTTGAAGGAATGCATAGGAACAGTGCACTACTATAAATTAACAAACACAGATGCATTTAGTGCTTGCAATAAACTTTTCACATCTCTATTTCTTCCCATGGCATTCCATATTGTACATCACTGCTTGAAGCGAGGCTTCCCACTGAGAAACTGGCAAGAGAAGGGAGAAATTAACTTCCATCTATCAGACTTCCTTCTAGCCAAAAGTCACATATTATGCCATGGAGGATCCTGAGGATAAGCTCTAAGTCCTCTGTGTTGTAGATTGTGCATAGGTTTACATTGAATTTTCATTTATATTGAGGTAAGTTTATTTCCTAAATAATGAAGGTTTAGTTTTTTGTGACCTCTTGATAACATTGGGTGTAAAAAATAAACAAATCTTGAAAAAACCCCCATGTTTGAGTGGCTTTGCAGTCTCTAAATAGCACATAAATCAAAGGGATTTAAATAACACCCACGTATTTATTAGGCATATATGTAGAGCGGTGAACCAGTAGCATTATCCTTTAGAAAGTATATGCTCACCAGGAAAATAATACCTTGATAAGTTTCACCCTGTAGGTACATCAAGGAATGATGAATCATCATATAAATTTCACTGAAACTTCCTGTTTTCCATCTCACACTATTGTCTATAAGGCATGACTAATCATCTTTATTACCTCACAGGTGTTACGAAGTTCAGTTAATGTTTGTGTAGTGATTTGAACCTGTGAAGTGCTATATGGAAATTGGCTCATAGAATCATAGGAAATTAGGGCTGGAAGGAACATCACATGGTCATCTAGTCCAGACCCCTGCTCAAGGTGGAATCATCCCTGACTAAGCCATCCTAGCCAAGTATTTGTCCAGCCGGTTTAAAAAAAATTCCAAAAATAAAAACCCCACAATGTCTCTAGGGCACCTGTTCCAATGCTTGATTCCTTTTATAGTTAGGGAGTTCCATCAGGCCATAGCCTTGAACCTTTGCCCCTTCCTATAAAAACCCATGACCTAGCAGAGGAAGTATCTGGGCAATAAAGATCAACCCTGTACACAGGCTGCCTCATCCTAGTTCTCTCTACAGCCATGGAGAAAAGCCCATTTCCACCCTCTCTGTAATCACCCTTCAGATATTTTAATATGATTATCAAATCTTCACTCAGTACTCTCTTCAGACTAAATAACCCTAGTTCTTGCAGTTTTTCCTCAAAAAACATGCCTCTCAAGCCTTTAATAATGTTTGTCATTCTTCAGTGGACTCTTTCCAGTCTGTCTATGTCCTTCTTGAAGTTTGGGGCCCACAACTGAACAAAGTACTTAGCACTGAACTGAATGGATGAATCACTTCCCTTGATTTGCAAGTGACACTCTTTTTAATACAGCCTAGTATACTGTAGCTTTTTGCCAACTGAATACTCTGTCTGCTTATGCTCCATTATAACCCCAATGTCCTTCTCTACCAGTGACAGCCTTGCCAGTCATTCTCTAATGTCAGGCTGTGGCTTTGAGACTGGGGCCCTTGGCCTGCCTGGCACAGCTGCTCAACCTGGTCTGCCACCTCCCCAGCACAACACTGGGGCAGACACAGGTGGCCAGAACTCTCCAGATGGTCCTAGCCAAATGCCCACTCCCTGCCACTGGAGTGACCAGCCTAGGCCAGCTGACCCTTCACTCCTTGCTATATAAACCCCTCACCCAGAAAAGGAAGTGTCTGGGCAACAACCATATACCTAGGCTGTTGTACTCTTGATTTATGCTGCTACTGGCTTCCTGACGGACTCTGGATACCTGACCCGGCTTACCCATGGACCCTGAGTCTTGCCTGACCCTTTGGATACCTGACCTGATTCTGGATACCTGATCTGACTAGCTTCTTGGATCTTTGACTCAGGAGATGGATCTTGTGTTTTCTGGCTTTCCTGTACTTGGTTTTGGTACTCTCCTCCCAGACCTGGCTGCCTGTAACCTGGCATGACACCCAGTTTGTATTTGTATATGCAATAATTTCATCCCAGATGCAGGACTTTGCATTTGTCTTTGTTGAAGCTCATGGCATTGACTGTGAACCACTCTTCCAATCTATCCAGATCATTTTGGATCTTAGCCCTGCCCTCCAAAGTGCTGCAAGTCCACCCATCCAGTATTATCTGCATGTTATGCATGCACTCAGTTCTGTTGTCTGAATTCATGATGGAGATGGAGATGGAGCTGGTAGCACTGTCTATAATTGAAAGTTGCCTGCCACCACTCATAAGATGTTGTTTTCAGTTGCTTACACCTTGGCTATATATTAACTGTTTGCCCTAATATTTTCCATGCCTTCTGTCCATGTCGGCCCTTTATTGAAAATGACTCAGCTACACCCACACTTTCAGTGCTCTCAGTTAATGTATTAGCTCAGATGGCAAAAAGCTACAACATTGAGGTAAACATTTCAAGCCTGCTGAATCAACATGTGGGTATCAATATGCCACAACAACATGATGGAATATTTTTAAAAGTATGATTTAAGTGTACTTTACTGGCAAGTCAAATATTTAAATGTTAGTAAGTACAAATAATAATGCTGCCTGTGTGCAACTGGAATTTGACCCCCTTGTACCTATGCATTGGTCAGCTATAAAGGTTTTCCTCTGGTGCTCTGCCTCAACCTGCATAGGAGGGAAAATGCTAACTTAAGAAGTAGCTCTTCAATACATTGTGTTTTCCTCAACTTTCAGTGCATGGACCCTTATCTTATTTGCCATATGCTATCCAAACCTGCTCTGGGGGACAGAATTAATAATCTCTTCATAGCTTTTTTTTTTCTTTTCTTTTTAAATGGTGCTCAGCATTTGAGTGTCAAGCAAACAAAAATAAACTTATTTTCACAACACCATGGTGAAGTGAAAGGCTGGCAATATTTTCATTTTAAGGATGGGAGCTGAGACCAAGATTAATATCAAAAGTGTTTTGGGTGCTGTCATAGGCTTTATCAGTGTCTGTAGCACCCAGTGGTGGACAGGCCTGACATACCAGTTATTTTGCCACCTGTGACCCTTTCTTTCTGTATAACATGGGGGCTCACTGCTCTGATTAACAAGGCCAGAGGCTTGTGTACCCATAGTGAAGATTGCTATTTCTTAACCCCTTTACTTCTAGAACTGTCTCTTCCCTTCCTGCTAGAAAGACAATGTAGGTGAACCCTGGCTAGAGCCCAGTCTTAGACAGCAGAGGACAATTCCTTCCTGCCCTTCACCACCTCTCTGGGTTGCCTCTGACCATCCTCACCTGGCAGTTCCTTTCTGCAGATTCTCTAAACCTGAATCTCTGAACCTCCTCTACCAGCAGCTCCACATTTTGCTCAGGTTTCATTTTTTTATAGCTACTGTTTTAAAAAACCGTATTTTGGGGGAGTTAAGCCCCTTCTTTAATCCTTTTCATGTGGCACATCTGTACCCTATTACAGGTGCCCGATTTCAGTCACCTAGGACCTGGGTTTTAGGAATATCTGGCATTGCATTGCACTCACATGTTTAAAATCCAGCTTCCATTCATTTCAGTTACAGCTGTGAATGCTCAGCTACAAATCAGATCTCATTCGGGAAGCTGAAACATTAAGAACACACAGCTAGGCCACTTGTGAAAAAGCTGAGTTTAAATGACTTGCTCAGTATCACAGAGGAACCCTTGTGCTAAAAGCAGGGATAAAATCCAATTCTCCAGGGCAGCATTTAGCTACTCTCCTCCTTTGATCTTCTGCCTTCTTTGCTACACACCTTCCAAATCTGCAATGAAAGAAGAAGAGGCAACCTTTGTTCTGGTAGTTCCTAACTTTCAAGCGTTTAACTTTGCAAACTGAGCAATGTTCCTTTAAAATACAGTTTAAAAAAATTTTGTTTTTAATAAAAGACAAACTATTCTAATTCAGTATTCATCTTTTCCAGAGCAATTAAAAAAGTTACAAGGGAAACTTTTGAAAGACAAGGGTCTTTCAGTAAATGAAGAGCCACCTATCGTTATTAAAAAAGAGGTAGTTAGCTGTTTGAAGGCAGGCAGAAGACAAGGTAGAATTATCTCTTATAAACTAATTAAATGAGTGATGCCTAAGTGTTCACAAGCAACAGCTTGCTTCTTCAGATGCACTGTTTCCAAAAGCCATGCATTTGATGAAGCTTTGATTTAGTTAGTCCAGGGCCATTCAACTTGTGGGAAGCTGGGGGTGCACAGAAGGAACCTCCTACTCTTACTCTCCCCCACACCAAGCCACATGGGTTGCTTAGTTCACCCCCGCCTCCACCATTCACACAGTGCAGGTAGCCTGGTTTTCCCTTCCAAACAGCACAGACAACTCAGCTCCCACCCCTTCTCCTGGCCACACACACTGCCCATCTGCAGTGTGGGCAGCCCAGCTTTGCTGCACAGCCTGGGAACTCTGTCAGATGCCAAGGAAAGAGCAACTGTGGTGGGTGCCGGTTGAAAGGGAACCTGTGTGCTGTATGTTAACCCTTCAGGGGTTTCATGCAGCTCATGGACTGCCAGTTGCACAACCCTGAGTTAGTCTGTAAAGATGCAGCTCTACCCTGCCTTCTGCCTTTCATTAAGGGCTTCACGTACTCAAACTTTATTTACGTGTTAAAAGTATCACAGTAGTACTGCTAGGAAGCTGAACTCTGTTCTACAATTCCACTTACAGGTCAGAGTTACAGAAGGTTCATAGTCATTAAAGAAGGTGCAGTGTTCAGTTTCAGTGTTATATTTCCATATATGTTAAGAGTGACAAGAGAAAATTAATAAGATACAATAGGAAAAATAATAACTAGTATACTTTGTTCACTTATACACATTAGAGTAATACTTGTGGATCGATCTAGGGCATCACAATGTTTTTATCTATTATAGATCCATATCAAATACATAGGGGGTAAAAAGAAGGTACTGGGTAATGTGGGGCCTCTGCAGGACACGCTTGGAAATCTGGTGGTCGCATCAGACAACAAAGCTAACCTCTTTAACAGATTCTTTGTTTCCATTTTTCTGAGCAGGGACCGGGACATCCCCCCCAATGGGATCCCAGATGGACCTGGGGGAGGCACAGCCAGGCCCAGGGTCAGTGAGGACCTAATCAGGGAACTTCTGGTGGGACTAGATGTGTTCAAATCAGCAGATTCTGATGATCTCCACCCCAGAGTGCTGAGGGAATTGGCAGAGGTCATTGCAGGACCCCTGCACAGCTTTTCGAGCACTCGTGGTGCTTTGGCGTGGTGCCAGAGGACTGGAAAAGGGCCAATGTGGTCCCCATTTTCAAAAAAGGGATGAAAGAGGACCCAGGAAACTATAGGCCCGTTAGTCTTACCTCAGTCCTGGGAAAGCTCTTTGAGAAAATTATCCAGGAGCACATCTGTGAGGGACCAACAGGGGAGATTATGCTTATGGGCAATCAAGATGGGTTCACTAGAGGCAGGTCCTATCAGACTAACCTGGTTGCCTTCTACGACCAGGTCACAAAATCCTTGAATGCAGGCGTTGTGGTGGACGTAGTCTTTCTGGACTTTAGGAAGGCCTTTGACACTGTCTCTCACCCCATTCTCATTAAAAAATTAGGCGACTGTGGTGTTGATGCCTACACAGTCAGATGGGTCACAAATTGGCTGGAGGGCCACACCCAGAGAGTGATAGGTCTTCTTTGACCTGGAGGTGTGTGGGCAGTGGGGTTCCCCAGGGCTCAGTCTGCAGGCCTGCACTGTACAACATCTTCATCAGTGACTTGGACGAGGGGGTGAAAAGCACCTTGTTCAAATTTGCGGATGCCACTAAGATGTGGAGAGAAGTGGGCACGCTAGAACGGAGGGACAGGCTACAACTAGATCTGGACAGGTTACAGAGGTGGGCGGATGAGCATAGGATGGGTTTCAATACTGACAAGTGCAAGGTACCGCACATGGGGAGTATACCTATACCAGCAGCATACCTATAGGCTGGGGAACTCCCTTCTCATCAGCACAAAGGCAGAAAGGGATCTTGGAGTCATTATTGATTCCAAGATGAACATGGGCTGCCAATGTGGGGATGCAGTCAGGAAGGCTAACCGCACCTTGTCATGCATCCACAGATGCATCACGAGCAGGGCCAAGGAGGTGATCCTCCCCCACTATGTATCATTGTTCAGGCTGCAGCTGGAGGACTGTGTCCAGTTCTGCATGCCTCACTTCAGGAGGGATGTGGACAACATCGAGAGGGTCCAGAGGAGGGGCACTCACATGGTCAGGGGGCAGCAGTGGAGGCCCTCTGAGGGGAGGCTATGGGACCGGAACCTGCTCAGCCTCCACAAGAGAAGGCTGACAGGGGATCTGGAGGCCATCTATAAACTTGCCAACGGGGACCAGCAGGCAACGGGGAGTCCCTGTTCCTTCCGAGCACTACCAGGAGTAACAAGGAATAACGGCCATGAGTTGACTGCAAGTAGATTCAGGCTAGACATCAAGTTCTTTGCCTCTGTTTTCTTGGACGGGGAACAAGACAGCTCTCCCCCAACAGGTAGGGGCTATCTTGAGGATAGCACTGCCAGGCCTTAGGTCTGTGCAGAACTAGTTAGGGAACTTCTGGAAGGGCTGGATGTTTTCAAATCTGCAGGCCCTGATGCCCTCCACCCACGGGTGTTGAGGGAGCTGGCAGGGGTCATTGCTGTGCCCCTGGCCTGGCTGTATGAGTGATCATGGGCCAGGTGCCCGGAGATTGGAAACTAGCTAATGTGGTCCCCATCTATAAGAAAGGGAGGAAGGAGGACCTGGGAAACTATAGGTCCATAAGCCTCACATCGGTCTTGGGGAAAATCCTTGAAAAAATCATTAAGGAGCACATCTGTGAGGGGCCAGCAGGGAATATCATGCCCAGAGGAAATCAACATCAGTTCATCAAAGGCAGGTCCTGCCAGACCAACCTGATGGCCTTTTACGACTAGGTAACTAAATCCCTGGATGATGGTGTCACCATGGATGTAGTCTTTCTGGACTTTAAGAAGGCCTTTGACACTGTCTCTCACCCCATTCTCATTAATAAATTGAGTGACTGTGGCATTGATGCCTACACAGTTGGATGGGTCAAGAATTGGCTGATGGGGCACACCCAGAGAGTGGTAGTGGATGGGTTGTAGTCGACCTGGCGGGATGTGAACAGTGGGGTCCCCCAGGGCTCAGTCCTGGGGCCTACCCTGTTCAACATCTTCATCAGCAACTTGGACGAGGGGGTGGAAAACACATTGTCCAAGTTTGCCAATGACAACAAGATGTGGGGAGAGGTAGGCACGCTCGAAGGGAGAAAGAGGCTGCAGTTAGACTTAGACAGACTACAGAAGTGGGCGGATGGTAATAGGATGGGGTTCAATGTAGATAAATGCAGGGTGCTGCACCTGGGGAGAAAGAATCCGCAGCATACATACAAGCTGGGGAGCTCCCCCTTTTTGAGCACAGAGGCGGAAAGGGATCTCTGAGTCATTATTGACTCCAAGATGAAGTGATACCCCTCCTCTATGAGACATTGGTCCAGCCTCAACTGGAGTACTGCGTCCAGTTCTGGGCACCGCACTTTAAGAAGGATGAGACCTGCCTTGAGAGGTTTCAGAGCAGGGCCACCCACTTGGTTGGAGGGCAAAAGGGCAGGCCCTATGAGGAGAGGCTGAGGGACCTGAACCTGTTCAGCCTCAGCAAGCAGAGGCTGAAGGGGGATTTGGTGGGTGGCTGTCAAATTAGGGAGAGCAGCAGCAAATAGGAAGAGCCCTATTCTCCCCAGCAGCACCTGAGGTAACAAGGAACAATGGCCAGAAGCTACTAGAGAATAGGTTCAGGTTGGAGATTAGGAGGCACTATTTCACTGTCAGGGTAGCTAGGATTTGGAACCAACTTCCTAGGGAAGTGGTCCTCACTCCTACCTTGGGTAAGTGATCCCAGTGTGTGCTCCAACCAGTGGTGGGGGGTTAGACTAGACTAGATGATCTATTCAGGCCCCTTCTGACCCCTAACTACTATCAAACTATGAAACTATGAAATCAGGAAGCACTACTTTACAGTCAGGGCGGCTAGGATCTGGAACCAACTTCCAAGGGAGGTGGTGCTCGCTTCTACCCTGGGGTCTTCAAGAGGAGGCTAGATAATCACCTAGCCGGGGTTATTTGACCCCAGAATTCTTTCTTGCCCACGGCAGGGGGTCGGACTTGATGATCTGCTCAGGTCCCTTCCGACCTTACCAACTATGAAACAACTATGAAACTATTAAATTGAAAGTAAGCTTTGAAATTCTGATGTGCTATGTAAATGGTAAAGCTTTATAGAGACTTAAACAAGGAAATAAGTGATATCATTATGTAAGTTCATGTGAAGTCTATTCCACAAAATTCAACAAATTTGATTAGTTAGTTTTGACCCACAAAACCAGAACAATGGGCTTGTCTACATGAGACACTAAGAGGCTAAAAGTGCAGTAGACTAATTTTACTGTGCATTAGCGTGTCATGGAGAAAGCTGCTCTAATGCACTACTGCACAGTAGAATTAGTCTACTGAGTATTCGCATCACCTAAAAGACATGCGCCTGTGCTACTGTGCAGTAGCACTTATTATGGTACATTAAGTAAGTACTTGTTATTACTGAAAGTAAAATTAATGTACTGTAATTACGGAGCATTAATGCACAAGTGGTGATGTGCTCACTCAGAGTTAAACACTCCCAGTTTTCCATGAAAAGGCTCCCCTTTACTTTTCATTATTACATTATTGTCTTAAGACATAATATATTGATTTCATAATGGTGCCAAGGCTACCATTACAAAGATTTCTTGGCTCAGAGATGCCAAACTCAGGCACAGATTGAAATGCTAATAAAATACATACTACTTGTGCCCCAGTTGTGGCAAAACTGAGCTATTTTGTGCTGAATTAAATTTCTAAGGTGATAACTTGAATGCCCAAACAACTGAGCTTCCTCCCCTTATGTTATGGCCTGCACCAGAGAACTTCACAGGTCTCCATATACTATTTTTTTTAACTTCCTTTAGACCTGGGTGGAAATAGTTTTCGCAGCCCAGGAAACACTGGTATTTGAAAAATTCTTCCATTCTATATTGTAAGATATCTTGATCTTTTCTTGTGAAAAAAAAATTAGAGGGGGAAGGAGACAGTCTAACTGACAAGAGCAGATAACCCAGTGATCAGGGCTTTCATCTGAGGCCAGGCTGGGGATACAGGCTGATTTGGACACACCCTTAATATGGGCCAACCAAAACCTGATGGCCTTCAATGTAGAGAAGTATAAGGTGCTACACCTCAGTAGGAAGAACCCTCAACATATTTACAGGCTCGGCAGTGTTACGCTCCCTAGCACCACGACTGAAAGGGACTTGATTAACCACAAGATGAATATGAGCCACCAATGCGATGCTGTGGTTGGCAAAGCAAACTCTGGTGTGCATCCACCGATACATTTCAAGCAAAACTAGGGTAGTCATCTTTCCATTTTACTTGACCCTGGTGAGACCGCAGCTGGAGTATTGCGTCCAGTTTTGGGCCTCCCACTTCAGGAAGGACGTGGAGATCCTTGAGAGAGTCCAGAGGAGAGCCACTCATATGATCCAAGGCCTGGAGGGAAGGCTGTATGAGGAGAGGCTGAGGGACTTGGGACTCTTCAGTCTGGAGAAGAGAAGGCTCAGGGGGGACTTGGTGGCAGCCTACAATTATATACGAGGGGTGCATCAGGACCTGGGAGAACAGCTGTTCACCAGAGCTCTCCAAGGGATAACAAGGTCTAACGGCCATAAACTCCAGGAAGGCTGATTTAGACTAGACATAAGAAAAAAGTTCTTTATGGTGAGAGTGTCCAGGGTCTGGAACAAACTGCCCCCAGAGGTGATGCAAGCACCTACTCTAGACTCTTTCAAAAAAACAGGTGGATGTATTTCTTGCTGAGGTCACTTAACCCCAGCTAACTTCCTGCCTATGGTGGGGGTGGGGTGGGGTGGGGTGGGGGGCTGGGCTCGATGATCTCATGAGGTCCCTTCCAGCCCCTAATGTCTGTGACATCTATGAAATTACCTTTCTGCTGATGCTGACTAGGAGGAGGTTAGATCTGGGGTCTAGAATCTAAGAGTGCCTATCTATGAGCACAGAGACTGCTCTGACACTGGAATTCTGGCGCGCCAGAGCAGAGTTAGATTCATAGATTCATAGACATTAGGGCTGAAAGGGACCTCGGAAGATCATCGAGTCCAGCCCCCTGCCCAAAGGGCAGGAAGTCAGCTGGGGTCATAGGATCCCAGCAAGATAAGCATCCAGTTTCATCTTGAAGGTGTTCAATGAAGGCGCTTGAACCACCTCCGGTGGCAGGCTGTTCGGACAGTAAAGAAATTCTTCCTTATGTCCAGCCTGAAACGATCTTGAAGTAGTTTGTGACCATTCAACCTCGTCATCCCTTGGGGCGCTCTGGTGAACAAACGTTCCCCCAGATGCTGGTGGTCACCCCTGATAAACTTGTAGGTGGCCATCAGATCACCCCTGAGCCTGCACTTTTTCAGGCTAAAGAGCCCCAGGGCTCTCAGCCTGTCATCGTAGGGTCTGCTTCCCTGACCTCTGATCATGCGCGTGGCTCTTCTCTGGACTCTCTCAAGCTTCTCCACATCCTTTTTGAATTGTGGAGCCCAAAACTGGACACAGTACTCCAGCTGCGGCCTCACTAAGGCTGAGTACAGGGGGAGAATGACGCCCGAGGAGTTGCTTGAGAAGCATCTATGGATGCAAGCCAGCGTTTTGGTCGCTTTACTAGCTGCCGCATCGCATTGCAGGCTCATGTTCGTCTTGTGGTCAATGATGACCCCCAAGTCTCTTTCTTCCATAGTGCTAGCCAACATCGCACTGCCGAGCCTATAAGGATGCTGCAGGTTTTTTTTCCCAAGGTGGAGAACCTTGCATTTATCGGCGTTGAACACCATCAGATTCTCGTCCGCCCACTTACTAAGCCTGTCCAGGTCAGCCTGGATCACTCGCCTGTCTTCTGGTGTGGATGCTTTGCCCCAAAGTTTGGTGTCATCGGCGAACTTGGCCAGTCCGCTTCTGACTCCAGTGTCCACATCATTAATGAAGATGTTGAACAGTATGGGTCCAAGGACAGAGCCTTGGGGGACCCCACTGGTCACAGGACACCACGATGAGTGACTTCCATCAATTACTACCCTCTGGGTTGATTGAGTCTGCTGGAGCCTGACAATTACTGTGCTCCAGCAGACTCCTGCGTCTTATGTATCAGTGTCCCCATGCTTAAAAATGGCAGTGTGGGTGCTTGAACTAAAGTTTGTTGAGTGAGCTTTAGTTCAAGTGCCCCTACTGTCATGTTTAAGTGCAGGGACGCTGGTACACGAGACATGGCGGCACTTTGATTAGAGTGGTGCTGAGAGCCACTCTAATTAAAGGGCCGCCCTCACCATCCTCAGAGCACATGTAAAAGTGCCCTTTTATGGATTCTAGAGGCAGATTCTTAGGACTGTATGGAGCACACTGATATGAAGCAAAATTAGTTTAAATCACATGGTATTAATGCAATAGGTATGCATAGTTTATGCAACAGTTGTTGTAGATCACTTAGCACTGATATACAACACTGGCAATGAGTTTCAATTGTAGACATGCCTTGCATGTAAGAGGTTAATTTTTTCTTTGTGTAACTCCTGGGAATAATTTGCAGAGTACTGGATTTTTTTTTCTTTCTCTTTTTTTTTAATAGAATGAATGCTGTCTTATGTAGAAATCTCTTTCTTATGATTGAAGGCCTTTCCCTTCTCCATTTATCCATATTGACTATCAGTTTCCTCAGCCAGAGTTGCAGTGGCAATAAGCCACAGCTGACACAAGTTGCCGGGTACTTTGTTTTGCTATGCCTTAGACACTGAGCATAATTGCTTAATGCTTAATTTTGGCTTGACTAACCCACAGAAACCTGGCAGCAATGTTTGAGTCACCAGTGCTTTTTTTACTGTGGCAAGATACGGCAGCCAAGGAGCTCAATCAAATTAACATAGAGATTAAAAATAAACTGTTAATCAAAGCAAATGTTTAAGGAAGTCAACTGACAGATTTCTGCTTGTATAAAGGTTCAAAACTGAATCACTTCAAGCTGAACTTTCTGGAGGAGCTTATGGAGAACAAAAGATGTTTATCAAAGATGTTGCCAAAGAAAGACAGACAGAATTGAAAAGTCTTCTCAGATTCTATGGCTACTAGCCTCGATTTAGTATATCTATGATGCTGGTCTTGCAAGCACTGATATACATGCACGTGAATAATCTCATTTTAGATTGAAGGGAGTATACATACAGAGGATTCTCACACAGTAGTGTTTGTAAGATTGGGTCCTTATCTTGTAAAAGTAGAGGTTACAACGGACATATGCAGATTAATGCATGGGCCAGCTGGGCCCAGACCCAGGGTCCCCTGCCAAGCAGGTACCCCTGAATGCCTGGAGGATGGGCATGGGGGACAAAACCAGTGTGGACAAAACTAGCCACACTGAGCTGTGGTGAGGTTAGGGGCTGCCCCCAGAGTTTGGTATGTGCCACATCCACCTGGTGGGCAGCAGCTCTGCACCCCCTAGTGCTGCCTGGCCACGGGGCAATGTTGTGCCTGGGGGGGTCTGTGTGACTGGTCCTGGGCTCTGGCTCTAGCATGGACCTGTGGGTGGGGGCAACCATGGCTCCTGCCCCAGGCCTGGTGGGACAGCGCATCCCACTCTGGCTGCTGCTCTCACCATGCTGGCTGGGGATGGAGCCCATGGCTGTGGGGCAGGGAACAGGTTGGGAGGGGAAACTGGGTTGTGGTGGGGGAGGCCCAGGCCCAAGATCCCAGTGAATCTTATTCCACCTCTGATGACACATGATACAGAAAAGTGCCCAACTAATGAAGAATATCTTGCATTTGAAAGCTTATCTAACTTTATTCTAAACATGCTGTTGGGCCCATAAAATATATTACCACCAAGCATCCCAAGTGAAAGACATTCTATGTGAACTCAGTTTTGTACCTCAGTGCATAAATAAAGACTAAAAATTTTACAGAAAAATATACAAGCCATTATACAAATGATTAATTAGCTTTGATTATGGCTCCAATGTCATGAGAGTCTCCTCGGGCCACAACTACAGTTGCTGAAATAGCTCTGCAATATTTTTCAAAAAATTACCAAACCTAAAGCTATATTTTATTTTTCAGATCTGGTGGATCCTATGAGCACAGCTAAAGAGTCCCACTTCCTTTCTTTTCCTTTTCCCTGAGGCAGTTTTTTTTCTGCCTTCAGCAACAATTCAAGAAATAACTGTATCTTGGTAGCATATTCATTAGCAGGCTCAGGTTCCTGTGAAATCTGAGACTGGCAGCACCCATTTAAAGCTCCAACCTTGAGTCTCTCAGATCTGTTTGCTGCGCAGGCCCTTATTGAGTAACTGCATAATAGCATTGCAGTAACATCTCATTGTCCACACATTAATGTCCTACACTGATTTTAAGCACACTTTGGGTAGCTTAAAGTTATGCCACTCCAGGGTAGGTTTATCTCTGATCTGTGTTACCCAGCTCATATTTCATTAATGTGTGCCTGCTTCCCACAGATGTGCAGCACAAGTTGCAGCCCTCCAGCATCCCAGTTCCCCACCCTCCTGTTTTGTGTAGACAAATTTTCCACTCCCTGAACTGTACTTCCCAGAGGACAGTTTTGGCATGAAGCCAACTCCCTCTCCTGCCTCCAGGGGTGTGACCCTTTCACCGCCAGGAGTGCACCCCCATGCAAAACAGCCTGCAGAACACTTGCCAGATAGCCATGTTGCAGGACACAGACAGGTCCAGGAGTACGGTGTAGGGGATGGGGAAACAAGGTAGGGGGCCAGATCAGGTCCCCATGAGCTGGGGCTTCCTTCCCAGGGTAGGGTAGTAGCTCTCCCAAAAGCACCTTCCCTCACTGCTCCACCTCTCAGCCACCTGGAAAGCATGACCAGCTCCCCTCCACACCCCAATCCCAAATTTCAGTTTATTAAACTATGAGACTTTTTCAAAATTTACTTCCTGTTTATTTCTTTCACATTTGTTTTTACTTTTCATTTTATTGTTTAGTGGCTGACTGAAGGATAAAATGAAAAGAAGTGGCTGACTTTATTTCACTACCCTTTCCCACACGCCCATTTCCTTTCTACCTCCCATTTCATTGCTCACTCCCATCCCATTTACCCTCCACTTCCCAGCTTCATGTCCCTTTGCACCCTCCCCCCCACCCCCCGCAGGTCACTGCTCACTAGTCCTCTAGTGGCAAGACACAGCTGTGCAGGTGGGGGACAGCCAGAAGTTTTTTAGCCTTAAGATGTGACTGCTCTAAACTCAAGCTAGCACTAACATGAGTCAACATTTCAGGAGCTCAAACTGCAATGTAACAAAGCTCAAAGTAACAAAGCTCAGCCGCCTACCCTTCAGTTTGAAAACATGTAGACCACTAATAATCCACAGCTACACAGAATATAGATAAATTGCTCTGTGTTCAGTAAAAGGTTTCATAAGCCAAGGAAGCAGCATCTCTCACAATGGAAATTGACAGAATTATAATTCCTGCACTCAGAGTGCTGTGAGGAATAACAATTTCCTTCTCATTTCAGCAAGCAGGCTGAAGCTTATAAACACCCTGGCATCATGAATCTATCTAGACTTCTTCGCCTTCTTATTGATGAAGCACTATTTTTCAGGTTTTCATGCATAAAATGTTTATGCATTTTAGATTAGAAAGACATTGGTTAAAAATAAAAATAATCCTGGCAGTGCAGACTAGATTCTGGATCATCATTCACTCCAGGCAGTACCCTCCTGAGAGGGATACAGTCAGGCTTCCTCCTGCTCTCCTTTAAGGTCAAAGGTCCAGAGCCTAACAGCCTATTGGGCAAATGTGGTTAAGGTTCACCAGTTTCTGTAGCCAATGGCACATCAGAAGCATGGGCGACTGGTGGCCCCAAGTCTCGGGGGACATCGGATTGCCGATGGGGGGGTCCTCCGGGCACCGATCACCGACTGGGGGGGGAGGGGCCTGCTGACACTTCCGGTTTCACAGCTGGTGGTTCCAGGGGGTGCACGGCCAATCTGGGGGAGTGCACCCCCTACACATCGCCAATGATCAGAAGCATTGCGGTCAATATCACATCCGACCACTTTTGACCTCCCAGCCCAAAACACCAGGCACCTTTTGCAGCTGGGTCAATCAGAGGTAGCCTGGCATCAGTTCAGATCAGTGCTTGAAATTAGACCTCTGAAACTTTAGGAGGATGGCATAATCACTCTGCTACCATGCCCTTTTGCTCTCCTTCTGGCCTCCTATAATTCATACTTTTGACTGACTCACCTTAATAGGAGGAGCAAAGGAACACACCCAGACTAGCCTGTAACCTAGTGACTAAGGCGTTAGAGCCCAACTCCATGCGGCGCCCAACGACTAGGGAGATGACGGTCCAATCACTCATGAATCCTGTTACTCATTAGCCAGAGCAAGCAGGGAGCAAACACCAGCACACATTGCTCGCAATAGCTTTATTCAGAATGGAGACAGCTTCGGACTAGCTCCCAAAAAAACAACAAACCAGGGAGCCACACTGAACATTAGTTTTTTCACATTTCATACACTTTGGTTCATACTCATTAACATCCACTCTGCCCTCATCCCTCTTTCGGTCCCACCCATTTCTCCTCCCATCTCAAGCTCTGCCTCCGTTTACTGTTTACTTCATTAGCATAGAATTGCCTATGCATTTCATTCATTTACATGTCTCTCTGCTAAGAGTGTATGCCTAAGACTTTGACCTGCGCTTCCCCTGGTCACTTGCTGGTTCTTTCTGGTTCTTTGCTGATTTCAGCATCATCTCCAAGGTCTTGCTTCTGCTTTATCTCCTGATGGTAGCTGGTGGGCTGCATCTTGTTCTTTTTACACAATGGACTGTATACTTTACAACACTACGACCTTGTTAGAAAACTGCTTGCCTAAGTGTTTGCAATGTTATTTTTAATATATCACTCTGCCTTGTGGTTAGCAGCTTTTGCTGAGACACAGGTACAAGCCTTTATTCAGATGCAAATTCAGTGCTCCCCAAGATACAAATACTGTCACCCTAACATAAGATACTCTCCTAGGAAATAGAAGATGCTGGTCTGAGGTTAGATTGAAGGAGGGCTTCAAATCCAGATCTCCCACTTTTTGGGCAAATGATGGATGGCAATACCATCATCAGTAGTGCTGTTCAAGAGTGAACCCAAGAAATGCTGTGTTTTGCACTGAGCTCAATGGTATTAGTGTGAGTTAGAAGTCCCGGTTCAGGTAGGCTCCTCTCATCTGGGTGCACCAGGGCCATGATGCTTAATATTCCCAAGTCTGAGGAGAAGATGTATATATGTACGTAATATTTCCTGTTGGTTCTCTATAGGTACTACCCTGCTCAGTGCTTAGGTGCCCTGGATTACCCTGGAGGTAGCAGTCTCCACTGATGACTAATACTGCTGATTTTGATCAGCCTTCTGATAAATGATGTTCAATTTTTTCAGTGTTGCAAAGCCTAAGTGGAGGTGCCTCAGAGGTACCTAGTTTCTTCATCATTGTTACCACTACTGGAGAAACTGAGGCACAAAGATCTGTTATAGGCATTTCCTTGCTTTTGCTCACTTTGTAGCAAATGCATATTTAACACTTAACAACCTTCTCTCTACAACCCTATTGAAACTAAATGAAGTTGTTTAAGGAACAATTTAAGTGTAGAATTAGGTACATTATCAAGAGTTGATGAAGTTCAAACGTTGCAGTTAAAGTAGATTTTATCAAAACAAAAGATAGTATTTTGAAATAGATTGTTTCCAATGACATTCACAAGACCTCTTTTTTCATCCCAGTCTTAGTACTTATAAGGTTTTAGGTGATTTTTTGTTTATACAAAAAACCCTTTTACATGAGATACACAGAACTAAACCTGATGGATCCTATTGAAATCCATTAGCTAATCAAACTTTTATCTTGTGCTTCAGTTTTTGAACGAAGAATTAAGGCACATTTACATGCCTACTCAGAAGATAATGGTGCTGAAGAAATTAACTGTTTATACTCTGTGACGCCTATACCTGACATGTAGCTTTCTTACAACACATTTTAAAAACCTATTTACAGAGCCTACCTTTTCCAGACGTAAGGAGAATATGTTATATTAGGACTGTGCCAACCCATGCTGTATTACAGAGCTAGTCAATAGTCTGTAGCAATTTAACTGGTCAAGAATCCCAAACTGAAAATATGTTCAAGTGGGAATTAGAGACCTCAGGTCAAAGGATAGTTACAGCATGCCATATTTCTCTTATATTATGTTGTAAAGCACTTCTATGAGTTAAAATAGATTTTTGGTCTTTTAATTATATTGTGAGAAATTCTGCTCACTTATGCCAGTGTAAATCAAGAATGACACTGTAGAATGCGAGGGAGCTACTTCACATTATAGTCCTCATGATGAGAGCAGAATTTGGCCTTTACATCAAGAAAAGATTCATTTTCAGTGAAATTTCCTTTAGTGATTGGCACACTGAACTTTAAATGCACCTTTCCCGCTTTTTCTGTGGCTGTCAGCATGTAACTTTACAGAGTTATATATATTTAAAATAGGGAAACCTAAAACACATTTTTTATTGAAACACCAGCTGCTGCAGTTGTTACAACAGTAACCATCAAAAGCCAACACCAACAAAGACCTATGGCATCTCTTTCCATTTTATTCCTGAAGGAAATTTGCAGTAGTGAATCTCTGTGGCAGACACGGTTTGCTAAGATTTAGATGGCCCATTTCCCTTATCTAATGAATTCAGGCACCGCAAACTTTCTAAAGCCTTAAACTGACAAACGCCAAGAAAGTCAACATGAAATTGAAAGACAGCTCCTGCTGCAGACTCAGTAATTCTTGAAGTCAGTTCAGAAAACTGCAAAGTTTTACAACTGCCAAGTAACTGAAATTCAGATTTGTAGTTTGGAGATGCTGTTTTAAAAAAAAAAAGGTTTGGCTTGCATCTCCCCATCTTCCGTGGGAACAAATGAACACGGGGGTCTATATAGGCAAGCAAGGCAGGGACTAGATGGGACCTGTGAAGATTCTTTGGAGAAAAGAGAACTGCATAGGGCTGGTTATTTTTCTTTTTCTGTGCCAGAAGTACTGCCTGCCAGTTGGGATGACGGTGTCACCCTATCAGGCACACTAAAGACTCAGGGACTGGGGCAGGTACAGAGGTGTACATCTAGAGTGGTGCATGAGTTTTGGGGTTAGTTTTAACAGCCTTTTCTATGGGACAGATTTTACATCCACTTTCTGTCTAACAGGATTACATTAGAGGACCCTTTCAGAGATTGCCTCTGCTAGAGTTCATTTATCCAGCATACTTGTACAGAAGAATGTGGTCTGGACAACTGGTAGTTGGATGAAAATCTTCCACAAAAACTAGTCACTGCATCAGGTAACATGGATGATAAATCAAAAGCAAATGCCTTAACACACTTGTGGCCATATCCTCAGCTCGGAGAATCTCAGGTGTACTTTAACCCTTGTGATAAGTATTAACATCTAATGGGCAATTTTGGAAATTCCCATAGTTTTACATACATAGCCATTTTAGAAATGCTTTAAAAGGGTTAGGTATAAAATCAGACGTATTAAATCATATCTAATTTTCCAAGTCTTTGTTAATCTAAGGGCTTTAAACAGTGATTTTCTGCCAGCTACACATTTTCAAACTTCGTTTCTTTCACGTATCACGAAGGCTGGCAGGGACTTCCTAGTAATGATGAGATCCGTATGTGAAAACAGTGACTTCTGTAGTTCAGTGGCTGAAAAAAAAAGAAGTCTCTGGCTGGTTATTGAAACCTTTTCAGTCAATTTTGAAACAAAATATTGTTTCAAAACAGAGTTGAAATGTTTTGTTTAAAAAAAATGTAAACCCTTTTACTCTTTTCTGCATTTTAGCTCAGCACTGTTTTCTGAATTCAACTGTCATTTCAACCCCCTTCTGAAATTGTATTGTCAAGAAATTTACTATTTTCTGAAAAATGTTGTCCATCTTCAATAAGAAAGTTACTGATTATGTTATAGATCACATTAAGTGAATCATTAGACATAGTAATTTACAATACACATAGTAATTTCTGAATAGATGCAATATGATTATACCAAGTCAGATTTAATGTTGAACTCTGATGAAATATTCCTTCACTGTGACAAAAATAGTTTATAATTCAGGGATATTAGTTTTAAGCAAATTTCCAGTTATCCTCTTGCTACATATCTACACGTCTCATGAATGTACTGACATGACTGAAAGTGTTAAAAATTTTGATCTATATCATTAATAAATTATCACAAGAGGGAAGTTCTAGACAGTGGCAGTGGACAGATTGCTTCATTACTAAATTGTGAGGAAGCAGGCTAAACAAACTTCCCCGGGCATGCAAGAGGAATTTTTTTTGGTGGGGGGATAAGAGGTTGGTTTATATTTTAACCAAATGGTGTTCCCCTATCAATGGTGCTTTGGACAGTTGTAAATATACATCAGTGTGAATCTGACTGTAGGACTGCTAGCCTAGACTGTCTAGTTCATAATGGATCATTCTTACTTCTGGACTAGAAGGACCCAAGGGCAAGTACAAAAGGCTTTAAAATGTTGAGTTCAACTTGCATATCAGGCCTCAGGCTCAGATCTCATGCTGTTACTGTTGTAAAATATTATGTGCATGTGTATGGAGAGATGTGCTGACCTACCTGCTAGTTGTACCATTTTTCAGATGAAATTGTGAATCAAGCTTTCACCTAGCAAGTACACAAAAGAGAGAGACTTGGTAGGATTTTTGACAGGGTAGGGAATGATCCTGCTCATTTGGCCAATATATTTAATCTCAGATAACTAGAATTATAATCCAAGATGTTCTGTACATACTTTCATACATTAATGGCAGCGTAGGCATTATATGTAACCTGTTGCTCTGTTGTAATTATCTGCAATACCTTGAGGATGTAAAGCACTGACTGTAACCCATAATCTCTTGCATGACGAAATGTAAACTTTAAACCTGGAAAATCAAATAATTCCCAGTGCATATTACTGGGGAATATTACATCCTTAAAGTTAGAAAATGTTTCATAGATTTCATAGACATCAGGGCTGGAAGGGACCTCGGAAGATCATTGAGTCCAGCCCCCCGCCCAAAGGGCAGGAAGTCAGCTGGGGTCATAGGATCCCAGCAAGATAAGCATCCAGTTTCATCTTGAAGGTGTTCAAGGAAGGCGCTTGAACCACCTCCGGTGGCAGGCTGTTCCAGACCTTGGGGGCTCGGACAGTAAAGAAGTTCTTCCTTATGTCCAGCCTGAAACGATCTTGAAGTAGTTTGTGACCACTCAACCTCGTCATCCCTTGGGGCGCTCTGGTGAACAAACGTTCCCCCAGATGCTGGTGGTCACCCTTGATAAACTTGTAGGTGGCCATCAGATCACCCCTGAGCCTGCGCTTTTTCAGGCTAAAGAGCCCCAGGGCTCTCAGCCTGTCATCATAGGGTCTGCCTCCCTGACCTGTGATCATGTGCGTGGCTCTTCTCTGGACTCTCTCAAGCTTCTCCACATCCTTTTTGAATTGTGGAGCCCAAAACTGGACACAGTACTCCAGCTGCGGCCTCACTAAGGCCGAGTACAAGGGGAGAATGACGTCCCGGGATTTGCTTGAGAACGTCCCGGGATTTGCTTTGACAATTTGCTTTGTTTTGTGTGTGCTTTGGCACCACTGAATTATGTTCCCGCTAAATTGCAGCTTCTTTGCACGGTGGAGTTTTCTGCTGCA
>NW_005842318.1:1027916-1066518 GCF_000455745.1 Alligator sinensis
TGGAGGACCCAAGGGGACAATTGGCCAGTTTCTCCCAGAGGCGATCATGGGACACCAGATCGAAGGCTTTTTTGAAGTCAAGATATATGACATCAATCTCTTCTCCCTTGTCCAGGTGATAGGTCACCTGGTCGTAGAAGGAAATGAGATTGGTCAAGCAAGACCTACCCGCAACAAACCCGTGCTGGCTATCCCTTAAGATGTTGGCGTCGGCCAGTCCATTAAGGATGGCCTCTTTAATAAACTTTTCTAAGATCTTCCCCGGGATAGAAGTCAGGCTGATGGGCCTATAGTTAGCCGGATCCACTTTCCTCCCTTTCTTGAAGATAGGCACCACATTGGCCTTCTTCCAGTCTTCGGGCACTACACCAGAGCGCCAAGAGTTTTCAAAGATCCGTGCTAGAGGCTGGGCTATGATGCTCGCCAGCTCCTTGAGTACCCTGGGGTGAAGATTGTCAGGGCCGGCTGACTTGAAGGTATCCAGCTTCTCAAGATGTTCCTTCAGAAAGTCAGCATTAATGGAGGGCAGGGGATCACCCTCACCCGGACTTCCCGGCCCTGTAGCGGGCATGGGTGTCCCATGGGACTGATGAAAGACTGACGCAAAGTACCTATTTAATAGGTTGGCTTTTTCCTGGGCGTCAGTTGTCAGTTGCCCCATCTGGCTCAGCAGGGGTCCAACGTTGCCCCTGCTTTTCCTCCGGCTCCCCACATATCTGAAAAAGGACTTTTTATTGTCCTTGATGCTCAAAGCTAGCTGGAGTTCAGTTGCAGCCTTGGCTTTCCTGGTCTGCTCCCTACAGGACCGGACCAGTGCAGAATAATCCTCCTTGGAGGTGACTCCCATCCTCCACCCTTTGTAGGCCTTTCTTTTTAGCCTCAGGAGATCTGCTAGGTCCCTGGAGAGCCAGGGGGGCTGCTGTGCCCTCTTGCTGCCTTTCCTCCGAGATGGAATAGACTTAGTTTGTGCATTGAGGATCGCTCCCTTGAGGAGCAACCACTCCTCTTGAACTCCCCTCTCCCTGTGGTCATGGTCCCTTAGGGCCTCACTGACAAGCCTCCTGAGCTTGTCAAAGTCGGCTTTCCTGAAGTCAAGGACTTGCGCGTTGCTGACCGACTTGCCAGCTTTTCGGCGGATGGTGAAGGCGATCAGCTCGTGGTCGCTGAATGTTCTTAGACTCCAAAGCATGACACACAGAAGATACTTTGTGAAGTTAAAATGCTAGGCTAGAATGAAGTTTTCAGAATAGATGCATACACAGATTTAAAATACCAACAGCAGTATACTTAAAAAGGAGAGGTTTTTCAGTATCAGGTTTCTTCAAGACTGAATGCAATTAATACCTGCCTATCTTATGGTGACTCTGAACTACACCACAGTCCGCAATCCCCAGTTTTGGTGAACTACAAAACATAAATAATGTTGTACACACTTTTAAATACAGCAGCAACAGAAAGATCCTTTTCTCAATGTGCTAAAGAAAAAATTTGCTCATGACAAATGCAAACTCAGCAAACACTTCATAAAATTCACCAAGCCCTTCTTTCATAGTCTGTTATGGGCTAAAGGAGAACTTTCAGATCAAGGGGTTTTCCAGCAGATAAACACAGAGGAGCCTGACATATTTTTGCTGTGTCTGGAGGTTAGTCAACAAGGCATTTCCCTGATTTTATTTCCTGTGAGACAGTGACAAGTCTTTATCAGGTTTGTTACAACTATTAAGCAATTATTTGTCAGTTCACATAAATATCTATTTTTCTTGTTAAACCTCCAAAAATAACTCTGATGGATATTATTTCACTATGTCAATAAAACAAAATATTAAAAAAGCAAAAATTACTTTGAAATATAATATATGTTCAATAAATTAATTCCTTGACATTTAAGAAGGATAGCTTCCTACTGGACTCAAGGGGGAGTCATTTACTAGCACCCACTTGTGCATAAGAAAATATAATCTCTCAAATACACATACAAGGTAAAGGCCTGGCCTCTTATTCCATCAGAGAATAGTTCTAGGAGTAATCCTACTTCCCTCTCTAGGAAGTGTTTGCAGTTGAGGCTTTAAGAACACAGCCAAGGAACCAAATGAAACACAGAGGATTCCCTCCAAATGGCTTAAGCCTCTCAGAGTACAAAATACTAGTATAATGCCTTTATTACTTCACATACACTTAACACAATGCAGGAACCATGGCCACTCTCAGTTTAATTAGAGGCAGAGCATGAAGTCGAGAAATGTTGAAAAAAAATCACAGTTTAGCCTTGAAAGCATAGTTAAAAAAAAGAAGGGGAATGTAAACATACTTACCTGGACAATAGGATGCAGCACAGTTGATGATACAAGTCCTATCCTCTTTTCACAGGCCACTTTCCACTTCCCTGTTTTCCCAGTATTCGGATAAAGGGAAGTGGTTATACCACTTCACCTAGAATAAACTTAAAAATCATCTAGCAAGGACAGAGAGATACTTTTGTGTGTTATAAATTATACAGCTTTAGCCTGTTTGTTACAGACTTGGACCTTGTTATAATTTAGGTTAATAGGCACAGCAAAAATTTTGCCTTTCTAGAAACCCGACAGGGATAGAACTGCTGAAACCCACAGGGGCTGGTCCGGCCTTTACGGGTGTTCCTAATTAAAGGAGAATGCCACTAGCCTTAGAGATAGATGCCTTTGGAAAACCAGCCTTCAAAAAGCAGCAAAAATATACTGTTATGTTCACTGGGGTATTCTTACAATGAGAGAAGATAAAATATTGTGTTTCATCAAATGACCTGTTAACCCTCACAAGCAAAGGATCATGAAATATCTGTTCCAGATTACAAAAGCATTGAGCTATCTCCTGCTAATGCAAGTGCTCAACCAATTCATATCCCTCTCGTTGAACTTTAAAACACACACGCACATACATATAAAGCTTTTCTCTCTCTCTTAAGTAGGTTATAGGTGTTGCATATAAAAGGCAACATACTCACTTGCAGAATCTGATTCTTTCCATAACCTTACTTTTGAATAGCCTATTGAATGTCATAAAAGAAAGATTTTAAAGGAATAATGTGAACTACATTGGACATAAACATGTATCCAGTAGGCTATATGCTTATTAGTGGCATAATAATGGTTCTATCAGCAACTTTGTAAATAGTTCTTCTCATCTTGAAAGACCTGTACAAAAGTGAGATAACTAGTCATCACAGTCTTATGAGGCATATATATTAAATAATAATACATTAATGCATTAAAAACAGTCAATACTTAAAATGAATTACAGACCACCTAACTGTCCCATTTTTGCAGCTGGATAATGTGAAGGGCACCTGAAAAATGAGAGGCAACAGCAATTGCCATTGTAAATATTTGGGTCAGTGATATCAATGGGTGTTGGGTGTAGCCTTCTGGGCTCCTAGGACTACAGGCTGTTATATTCATGGATCAACTTGCATAACTCAGGGTTTAAAGATTTGTCTCTTCTAAGGTTTTTAAATGTAAGCAGCATACCCCTTATGCCCAAGTAGCAGTTCTCCTACAACAGAGCCGTGTAGCCTCAGCCGCTTTTGTATTTTCAAATAAATGAGTGTCATTTTGTTTGTTCGTTAGCCTCTGAACTCTGCATCCAGATTTCTTGTTGGAGAGGCTGTACTTCTGTTATCTTCCCCTAAACATCACAGTCCAGGGATTTCTGTGTCCCAAATCATTTGAAATTTCTGCATTATTTCTCTATTGCTATGTCTTGATTTCAGGGGCCAGTAAGGATATTCACTCTCACACATGGACTGAAAAAAGTCCCTGCAATAGAGGGAAAAATTCCACATGTGCAAGCACAGAGCAATGCTACCATAAATGACCCCATCTCAGGCTTTAGTGCAGAGATCCTACTGTGAACTGGAAAAAAATAGTCTTAATAGGATTTGCTGCTTCAGCAATTCTAATTTGCCTTGGGTTGTACCAGACAGCTACCACAAATAAGATCACCCCTGTGACTACTCTAACTTATAATGTTGCCTGTTTCTTTGTCTGAAGCACCCCAGAATCCAAAAGAAAAATGATTTCAGAAAACCACATTCCCCAGTATTTGGGCTGTACCATCCATGCTGCTTCTCTTAGGGAGTGTCTACATATGCAATTTAATGTGCATTAACTTGATTTAAGGTGCATTAAGGACATGTGTGCCCTTAATGCACCTTAAAAATGGCAATTTAAGGCTATTCAAGCTTAAATTTGATACCTGCATAAAGCAGGTATCAAATGTATGTGCAAATAGCTAAATCACATTAGCAAACGTGTAGATATGCTAATGTGCATTAGCGCGGTGTTTGTTCATTGACTTGGGACTGACTTTACTCCCAAATTGGCCTGCACACCTGTGTTAATGTGCATTAGCACATGCATGTGTAGACATGTGCCTAAATCACCTTAATGCACATTAGGGTAATGTGCACTAAATTTAGGTGTGCATAAAAGCACATGTAGATGCACGCTTAGAGGTGCAACACAGAAACTCAACCTCATACTTAAGGAAATTTGAAATCTCAAATGGGTCTAAGCTGTCCCTAACTACATTGTAGATTTCCTTGTTCAGTGATTTGTTCTTCAGGTCTGTCTGTGAAGTAGTGTTACAACATTTTGGGTTGGTTCCAGATCTCACATTGTTTCTTTTATAACATAATTTCATTCTCAGAATAACCTAAAAAGTAGGGTTTCCGACTAGCTCAGCAGTCTCACAGGCAAACTGGATATTCCCATAACTCAGCTTTATAACACAATAATATTTGTATCCTGTGGTTTAGGGTATAGGAATTAGCTAGTATCAGTTAAAATAGTTGGTAAGCCCTGTGTGGGGCTATCTTCCTTTCTAGAAGCCACTAAAACCATTATAGAACAGCAGCCTATAGGTGCAACCAGCCCTCATGTTTGTTTATACAGTTATGTTATTTGGAGCCTAATTCTGCCTGTGAAGTTTGTTCATATTCTTGATAGGCAAAGAGCAAAGGCATAAAACTAGGTCATAGGGGTTTAGACTGATATAAATCTGTAGTAACTCTACTGAGTTTAGAAGAACTACTTTAGTCTTATAATGGCTGATCTGTGGGCAACATTTGGCTCAGTAGGTCAGATTAAGGCAGGGGTGGGCAAAATGTGGCCTGGGGGCCAGATGCAGCCCACCAGGCCATTCTATTTGGCCCGCGGGGCCCCTAAAAAAGTTAGAAAATTAATATTTATCTGCCCTGGCTGCCTGTCATGTGGCCCTTGATGGCTTTCCAAAACTCAGTAAGTGGCCCTCTGCCTGAAATAATTGCCCGCCCCTGGATTAAGGGTATGTACAGAAGTTACACTTAGATTGACCTAACTAGGGTTAGGCTGATATAAGTGCTGATTTATACATACATTCAGGGAGGTTAGATTGAACAAAAAAATGGCCAGATGCATCTAACTTAGTTCATCTGAGAAGGTGCACTAAGTTATATTGGGCACAGGGTAGCCTGATCTACTGAACTTTTGTACGCAGAGCATAGTTCTGGGACTGGGAAAGCCCAGCCACTTGTCCCAGCCCAGGGTTTGCTCATCTTATGCCCCCTCCAACCCTGGCCAGGATATTTTTATCCCCCTGACTCCCTGGTCCGGGGTGGGGTCCCTAGAGATGGCCGTGATGCCCCTAGGGCCCTGTGACCATGCCAGCTTTGCCCTGCAGGTGCCTTCTAGCCTCTCCTGCCACATCTTGATGGTTAAGATAGTAGATAGTAGATAGGGAGACTGCCCTCAAGTTGCTACACAGTCGTGGTCCTGGTGAACCCCACTAAACTGTGTGTGTTCTTAGATCCCTTGCTGTGTCCCGCTCTAAGTAAGTGCCTCGCAGGACACCCCAAGCCTTATGGGCTAAATGTGTGGCTCCAAAACTGCCCCTTTACCATGCCCCATGGCTCGTAGGGGGGATTCAAACATTGTCCCTCTGAGGCCTTGATCTAACTCAGCCTCCTGTCATCACTGGGCCCTTGGCCCCTGTCTGCACACCTTCATGGGTGCTGGGCTCTCTGTGGCCCTCTCTGTGTGCCCTCACAGGTGCTGGGCTGTCCACACTGTAGTGAGCCCCAATGAGGCCACCTCCTCCCCAATAGCTTCAGCCTGATCCACCAAACTAAACAACTAATAACGTAAATACAAGCCCCTGGACTATAACATAACAAGAATAACATTGGAGCACCCTGTCTGTGGGGGCTGCCTGGCAGAGACCCAGAGACCCAGAGGCCGGGGGTGGGAGAGGGGTCTGGAGGCTCCCTTGCCTGTTCCTCTTGTGCCCAACTTTGGGCCCTGGAGGAGCTGGTGAGGGAGCTCCAGGCTGAGGTGAGCAGGCTATGGATCAGGTCTGCAGAGGATGAAATTGACACGTATTTCCATTCTCTGCAGGATCAGTTTTCCAGCAGACAGACCTCCCGGGAGAGACACACAGCAGAGGAATGGCAGAGGGTGGCCACCAGAACCAGGGCTGCTTGGGCTAGCATGGTGGTGGCTCCCCAGGTACAACTGGGGAACAGATATGATGCCTTGGCAGCCTTAGAGGAGAAGATTGACATGGATGCCTCTGGGGGGGACGGTGCCACTCTACACATGGCACAGTCTGAGCAAGGACAGAACACCAAGAGGAAGATATGCCAAGTCCTCATCATCAGAGATTCCATCCTGAGGGGAATGGAGCATCCCATCTACTGACCCAACCCCATAGCAATTGAGGTCTGCTGCCTGCCTGGGGCTTGAATTCAGGATGTTACAGAGATGATCCTGGACCTCATTCAACCCTTGGACCAGTACCCCATGGTCCTAATCCACATGAGAATAAATGACATGGCTGGGAGCAGTCCCGATCACATCATGAAGGACTACAAGGCCCTGGGTGCCAAGCTGAAGGAGACGGGGGTGCAGGTGGTATTCTCCTCTATTCTCCCAGTAAGTGGACATGGACAGCACCATGAGGCCTGCATTGGAGTGGTCAACCAGTGGCTTCAGAGTTGGTGCTACCAGGTAGGCTTCAGGTTCCTTGACAACGACCTGCATTTTTGCGCAGGGGGCATGCTCAAGTGGGATGGGCTTCATCTCTCCCCTAAAGGCAAGTGTGTCTTCTCTTCCAGGTTGGCTGATCTTGTATGACATCCTTTAAACTAGATTCACTGGGGGATGGGGCCACAGGGGTACATGAGGACACTTCCCAGCCAAGACAGGTGATGAGCACAAGAAGTACCCAGGTAAGTGACAGGGCTCCAGATAGTCCTAGAATCAAGGGGGTGGTGCAAACACCCATAGGAGGCCTTAAATGCCTCTACACTAATGCTCATAGTATGGGGAACAAGCAAGAGGAACTTGCCCTCCTACTAGCTAGCACAAACCCAGACATAGTAGGGCTCACTGAAACCTGGTGGGATTCAACCCATGATTGAGCGGTAAATGTTAGGGGCTACAGACTGTACAGGCAAGATAGAATGGGGAGGAAAGGCAGGGGTGTGGCACTCTACGTCAAAGAGCAATACACATCCTCAACAAACAGGACGGGGTCAGAGGAGGGGCAGACTGAAGTGCTCTGGATAAGAATACAAGGGGGTGGTGGGGAAAGGGACCTAATGGTGGGTGTCTACTACACACCACTCAACCAGGGAGAAGAGCTGGACCGTGAATTCTCAGGTCAGCTTGTGGAGGCAGTTAAGTCAAGGGATGTGGTCACCATGGGTGACCTAAACTACTTGTACATCTGCTGGGAGGAGCAGTCAGCCAGGTCTGACCACTCACATAGGTTCCCAGCTGAGTTACAGGACCTCCACCTAACCCAGGAGGTGCACAGTCCCACCAGGGGAAAAGACTTGCTGGACCTGGTCCTGGCCACAGGCAATGACCTGGTGAGGGGACTGCGGGGTCTTGACCACCTGGGTGATAGCAATCATTGCCTACTGGAATTCACTATCCAGCGCAGGTTGTCAAAGGCCTGCAGCAAGGCAGTAGCCCTTGACTTCAGGAGGGCCGATTTCAATGAGTTAAGGAGATTAGTAGGAGAGGCACTGAGGTCTTGGAGGATAGGGGAGTTGGGAGTCCAAGACAAGTGGTCGTTCCTTAAGGAGATGATCTTCCAAGTCCAAAGGGTGACAGTCCCAATGTGAATAAAAGGGGGCAAGAGCGCTCAAAAGCCCCCATGGCTCGTCAAAGGCATCCAGGAACATCTGAAAGCTAAAAAGGAGTTGTACATCTGGTGGTAGAGAGGGGCTATCACCAAGGAGGATTATACCTCCATTGCTTGAGACTGTAGGGGGGCTGTTAGGAAGGCTAAGGCAGAGATGGAACTACGACTAGTGACCAGGATCAAAGATAATAATAAGTCCTTTTTTAAATACATAGAGAGTAAAAAGAAGGCACCGGGTAACGTGGGGCTCCTGCAGGACACGCTTGGCAATCTGGTGGTTGCACCAGATGAAAAAGCTGACCTCTTTAACAAATTCTTTGCTTCCATTTTTCTGATCAGGACATCTCCCCTACCAGGACTCCGGATGGACACAGGAGAGGCACTGCCAGGCCTAGGGTCAGGTGGGACCTAGTTAGGGAACTTCTGGTGGGGCTGGACACGTTTAAATCAGCAGGTCCAGATGCTCTCCACCCCAGGGTGCTGAGGGAATTGGCAGGGGGCCCCTGGCACAGCTTTATGAGCACTCGTGGTGCTCTGATCAGGTGCCAGAAGACTGGAAGAAGTCCAATGTGGTCCCCATTTTCAAAAAAGGGAGGAGGGAGGACCCAGGCAACTATAGACCTGTTAGTCTTACTTTGGTCCTGGGGAAGCTCTTTGAGAAAATTATCCAGGAGCACATCTGCAAGGGACCAGCAGGGGAGAGTATGCTCAGGGGCAACCAGCATGGGTTCATTAGGGGCATGTCCTTCCAGACCAACCTCGTTGCCTTTTATGATAAGGTCACAAAAATCCTTGGATGCAGGTGTTGTGGTGGACGTAGTCTTTCTGGACTTTAGGAAGGCCTTTGACACTGTCTCACCCCATTCTCATTAAGAAACTAGGCAACTCTCACATTGATGTCTACACAGTCAGATGGGTCACAAATTGGCTAGAGGGCCACACCCAGAGAGTGGTGGTGGAGGGGTAATTTTCAACCTGGAGGGATGTGGGCAGTGGGGTCCCCCAGGGCTCGGTCCTCGGGCCCGCACTGTTTAACATCTTCATTAGTGACTTGGACGAGGGGGTGAAAAGCACCTTGTTCAAATTCATGGACGACACTAAGATGTGGGGAGAGGTGGGCATGCTAGAAGGGAGGGACAGGCTACAACTAGATCTGGACAGGCTACAGGCGTGGGCAGATGAGAATAGGATGGGATTCAAAACTGACAAGTGCAGGGTACTGCACCTAGGGAGAAAGAACCAGCAACATATCTATATGCTGGGAAACTTCTCTCTCTCATCAGCACAGAGGCAGAAAGGGATCTTGGAGTCATTATTGATTCTAAGATGAACATGGGCTGCCAATGTGAGGACGTGGTCAGTAAGGCTAACCGCACCTTGTCATGCATCCACAGATGCATCATGAGCAGGTCCAAGGAGGTGATCCTCCCTATCTATGCGACATTTGTCAGGCCACAGTTGGAGTACTGCATCCAGTTCTGGGTGCCAGAGGAGGGCCACTCGCATGGTCAGGGGGCAGCAGGGCAGGCCCTACAAGGAGAGGCTACAGGACCTGAACCTGTTTAGCCTCTACAAGAGAAGGCTGAGAGCGGATCTGGTGGCCATCTATAAACTTACCAGAGGGGACCAGCGGGGAATGGGAGAGGCCCTGTTCCCCCAAGCAGTACCAGGAGTAACTAGGAATAATGGCTACAAGTTAATTGAGAGTAGGTTCAGGCTAGACATCAGGAGGCACTACTTCACAGTCAGGGCAGCTAGGATCTGGAACCAACTTCCAAGGGAAGTGGTGCTCGCTCCTACCCTGGGGGTCTTCAAAAGGAGGCTTGATAATCACCTAGCTGGGGTCATTTGATCCCAGCATTCATTTCTGCCCATGGCAGGGGTTCAGACTTGATGATTTGCTCAGGTTCCTTCCCACCCTACCAACTATGAAACTATGGCGGTCACACACTGCCCCATTAAGGGGCAGGCTTCTCCCTCAACAACATATGCCCCAGAGTCCCAGATACTTTAGGAGCTCCTAGAGCCCCCCAGTCTTACCATCAACAGAATGGCAAACAAGCATCTCTGAATAGAACTCCTGCAAGAGCTCCTTCCTTCTGACTGCTACCAGAGCACTAGTCTCAGCCCTGGGGCTTATTTGTGCCCAGGGCCCTGCCTCCTTCCAGTCAGCTGACTGCATGCAGGTGCAGGCTAATCATCTCATTAGCCGGCTGCCACAGCAACCTGCACCTGCAGGGGTTCTGCCTGGTTCCTAGGGCCCTCTCTTTAGGCAGTTTCTGCCCTTAAAGGAGCAGGCACACACCTGTGAACCTAGCTCCCTGATCCTCCCTGCCCCTCCTCCCAATTTACTTAGATCACATTTTCAGTGTGGCTCCCGGCACCAGCGAATATCTGCACAAGTGGGACCTGATCTATGATCACATGATTTAGACCATGTGCCCTTAGTGAAGTTGATGAAGAGGTATGCAGTTGTATGCCTCTATATAACAATCATTCTTTCTGAGCCACAAGTGTGATACATCAGAAGAAAGGCAGGTAGTGGTCTTGCTCTGGCCCTGTCTGATTTTTCTATCAGGGTACCTCTGGCATTGAAACTTTTCTAGAAAAGGGTGCTGAGAAGACATACCAAATTACCACATTTTTTCTGTTAAGTGCTACCCCTGCTCTGGTCTGTTCTGAGTCCTATGACCATTGTAGCTGAGGAGAATTTGAGGCTGCTTTCTCACAAGCTCTCTTCATTGATAACATCCCACTTAGATTAGAGGCAGAGGCATAAACCTACCCCCCCCGAATACAGACCAACCACCACTCCTATACTACATTAAATGACAGATCAAATAAAACATTTTTCAAAAAATAATTGCATTCTTCATGGTATTCATAAATGCTGATGGTTTAGAGAATTAAAAGTGTTATTACCTGGTACACTAGATTAGGAAATATTATTACCCCATTGGCTTCTAATAGATCTCTTTTCAGAAAAGTTAGAACTTGTAGTGAACATTATAACGAGTTCTGGAAAACCTGGTTTCCTTATCTGCACTGGATTGTTTATGATGGTATCACCTTTTTTCTCATCCCTTGATTTCAAAGATACTCAAAAAGGTACCTTTGCAAGAAACATGAAAATGCCCTTCCATGTTTTATGGCCTTTTATTTTAAGTTTTGCATAGAAGAAGATTTCTCCTCAGTGGGCGTGTCTACATGTACTCCTCACAGCACAGTTGTTATTGAGCTATCATTTAGTACTTGCTTTAGGAAGTACTAAATGATGGTGCAAAAACAGCCATTCCTGTGCCATTCCAGCAGTGCAGTTATTTTTAGCAGCTACATTGCCATAGTGACATGCAATAGTGCTGTAGCTCATTGCTACAGTGATGTAGTATTAGTGTCACGGTTAGCGCATCACTACAGTGACATAGCACCACTCTTTAGCATTTCCCACAAAAATAGTGTCAACTTGGCATTCTTTTCTGAAAAGTTTGAATTCCTGGTTGAGTGAAACTGATGTTATCATTAGAAAAAAGATACAGAAAGGCAACTGCAGTAATGATAAGAAGAGTAAATAAGTATAGCAGATAATATACAGATGCTGAGTCAGGCAAAAATGATTTCTAATATGAACCAAGTCTTTTTTTAATGCTCATTCCACCAATATGGATGCATTTAAATTGCTGTTTAGGTGCCCTTATACATTGCTGTTTACAGCATATTAGTTTAAATGCAACGTTCATTTAATTATGGCTAGGTCAGTAATTGCGCTAATGAACAAGGTATACTTCTCAGCTGCTTGCTTTAAGATATACAAATGCTCATTTACAAGATAAAATGTCTTTCTCTGTAATTTCATAGGGGCATGCAAAGAAAAGTGCTGATCTTGAGAAGATTCATTTGAAAAGTTAGGATGTCATGAAAGTTTAAATTAAAGATGGAACAGTTTCTCATGCACTATAAAATTTGTGACTGCTATGAAACAAGGTCTTGCTTAATACCCATGCACTTTACTTGTTTTGAGAAAGAAAATGTTACACAAGAAGCAAATGTATTATTAATTACCTAACTACTTAATTAAGTTGTTGTAAGTAATTAGCTGAAGATTTTCATTAAATTTTAGCTTTAGAAATTACTTCAGTAAAAATAATGTATTTAATGATTTATAAATAATTTTGACTGAAGCAATTTTTTAAAGTAGAATTATTTGGATTAGATGCTTGTTAAATATTTTTAATGGTAAGCACTGCACAATGAGTCATTGTGCTGTTGTTAATACTTCAAGGTTGTTACATCTGTAAACAATTCTTTTAATGCAGAATAAACAAGCAAGCTGTCTGGAAGCATAACACACTTGATCTGTGGTTCAGCTCTATAGAAATGGAGGGCTTACACCTGTAGCCTTACTGAATCTCTGGGCAAGAGCCTCTCTATTTTTTTCTAGTGGGTAAAAAAATCTAAACTTTAATACCTTTCATTTAAATCAGCTCACCTACAATGTGATTATATACTGTGGCATATTACACAGCTACATTCTTATGGCACCTGATCCAAAACCGAACAAAGCAAATAAGATTCTTTAATCTGACTTCATTTGGCCTATGACCAAACATGCCATATCTTGCTTGGACAGAAGGAGAATATCCAAAATTCATACAGGGGCCTGGGACATGTTATGAAAGTGTAATGAGCTAACACTACTAATATATGAAGCATCCTTGTTTTGTGGAGGGGAAAGGAGCAGATACGATGTGTTGTATTGAGTTTGTACAACAATCTCCAGTAGAAATAAGGCAATTTGCTAGTGGCGTAACTTCAAAAGTTGCTGAAAAATTAAAAAGAAACCAATAGGGATGCCTCTTGAAAATAACTAATGAGGAACAAATGGAGGCTATTTCATGACTGCTCTAAGATACTAATGTTCTAAAAAAGAGCACAGCCCCCCCCACAATGTTAAATTGTGATAAAGAATACTTAGCAAAAAATGCTCTGTCTTGGGGTATGTCTATATAGCACAAGGTAGCATCATGCTACAACATGCCATGTTAGCTCTACATGCACAAGCTCCTGAGTAGAAGCAGTGTAGCTGCATTAATATGGTATGAAGGACAATAATATGAAGGCCAATGAGTTCTACCTTCAAGATGGTCTACTTCAGTATACAGTAGTGGCACATTTTTGATTACCTGCCTAGCTCCAAGTGTAAGCAGAACATGGCAATATCATGCTCTCAGCATTATTTTGGTCTAGCAGGACAAGACATTATGGAAGTTGAAGAAGATGAAATGAAACGTGAAAGAAGCAGGAAGAAGGTTAAACAAAAAGGGAGTTAGTAGAGGAAAATGGCATGGAAAAAACTCTAGGGTGCACACACTTGTTTGCTGCACCCAGTCTACATTCATGGAACTAATTTTAGGCATGTGAACATAGACTGGGAGTTGTGTGAACAGGTGTTTGCTGGTCCTTGGAGCTGCATGGGGAAACCAGAGTAAGTAATTCAGAGTGGGCCAAGGGGTGGGTGTGATGGGGGGTGGGGAAGGTAGCAAGTCTATAAGGGACTTGGCAGGATTAGGAGGGGGCTGGTGGATTATGCATGGGAGGAGGGGAAGGGGGGAGTGTTGTCTGTCCAAGGGTGGGAGGGTTGGGGGCTAAAAATAGTCAGTGTGGGGAAGGAGTTAGGATAAGCATAGCTCTGGGGCTTGGGCTGGGGCAAACGGCTGGGCTTTCCCAGCCCCAGGGCTGTGCTCTGAGAGCATATGGGCATTCAATAGGTTGGGCTATCTCATTCCTGATCTAAGTTAGTTTACCTGAGAAGGACTGGCCTGCCATTTTTTGCTTGATTTAACCTCCCTGAATGCCTGTTTGATTTGGCATTTAGATTGACCTACTCTTAGTTCTGTCTATATGTAACTCCTGTATGCACCCACAGAAGATGCAATAGGCAACCAGGAACAGGAGAAGGAAAGGAAAGCAACTGGTAGAGAAGAGAAGATGACATTCACTCTGAATATAATTATGGAGTCTGATGATGTACGTAATTACTTGCGCAAGGAAATTCTGTCACATTTGTGTTATTATGCCTAAATTCCTATGGCATTTGTGTATCATCATTTGGGTCCCAATTTTGGTTAAAGTAATAACAAAATTTAAGGCTGGAAGGGTATATTAGGTCATCTATTCTGACTCCCTGTACATCGCAGGCCACTACATTTTACAATGTAGAGAGTCCAATAATTGTACAGGATGAAAGCATAAAATTGACTTGATTATATCTTTCTTTAATCCATATTTTTCCTATACTTATTTTATCCTGTTTGACTCCTGACCTCTCTGAAGTATCTGAGTCTCTCATTAATTGAAAGTGGCAATTTCAGACTGTTCTTTAATGTGGGCAAAAAGATCATAGTCAGTATGTTCCAGCAAGTTGTCAAGAATTAAACTGCGTTTGAGAGTGGTATGCTACATTTCTCATTCCATGCTTAAAATCTTTGTAGATATTTCTTTTTCCCCCCACATGTAACACTAGTTTTAAATGGTGACCTATGAATGCAATTATGGACAGTGTGGCTAGGTACAGATATTCAAAAAGCCTGACATGGAATCAACTTAAGTTACATGGTTTTCTGTAAGCAGCATAGTTTAGATCGGTAGTGAACAGACCACACTTTCACCCTTTGGTGGTGGGGGTAAATCTTAGGCCAGGTTTCACCATTTTTGAACCAGCTGATTTGTGCTGAACTTCTGTTCTATAACAGGTATGGTCTGATTTTGTGTGCCAAACTTCTGTTCTGTTACAGGTATAAACTGGCATCTGATCACTTTTACTGATACAAGTGTAATGTCTGTGCCTGGCCTATATGACTCAGGTTTTCATTTTTTGCTTTTTTCTTTAATACAAACAACCAAAGAAAGCCATCTTAAGAATGTTACAGAATTTCTAAGTTAATTTGAAGAGTTGCCATTATTGCACTAGCTGGAAATGTGTTAAATGAATACTTTTCAACTCACATACTTCACTTGTGAGATTCAAGTTATTTTTCTTCTTACTGTTCCCACTTTTCTTCTTCCCTCACACATCCCTGATTTTTAGGCTTTGGGTAATTTTCCAACCCAACCTTTTTAACAGGTTATTTTTACAGTCAGAGATTCTATTAGGCCATGATATTGTAACTTTATCCCAGTATGAGGCTCTAATGACTTTACTGAGACTCTGCATGGTGGACACTAGGTTAACAGCATGGGTTAGATCGTGTAGTCAAGGCCAAAACTTAGCAATGCAGTTTGACATTTGTTTTTTCTGTATAAAAGTTCAGAACAATGCAGCTATATCCTCTGGAATTTTTTAAAGGTCAAACTCTGAAAATCCAAAGGAGAATGCTCACCAGCATCCTGTAATTTTTAGTCCTCGATATCCCTGTTTAAAAGCTTGAGAAAAAGCTTTTATCCTACCTCTTCCCTAAGGTGCAGAAACTAGCATCATTTCAGAGCTGGTCAAAAATCCTTACGAAATTTCCCACCAAAATTTTATTTCCTGTGGTTCAAATTGGAAATGTTGATGGAAAAAGATTGCCTGAAAAGCCTAGATCTTCTTTAGGTTTGATGTTTTTATTTCCTTTTATCTTGGTGATATCAATAGATGAAGAACAGTTCTGCCTAGGAACAGTTAGTTAAAACATGCTTCTGTTGAGTGGATCATAATAAGGGAATAAGTATCTAAGGGGCTTGGAAGCGTGAACATGGATCATTTTGTAAGGATGGTAGAAAAGATTTCCTACTAGATTATAGCAATTTGAAGAACCATTTTCACTTCATTTTGCAGGACTGCTGGTGAACCTCTTTGAGAATCTATGGCTCTCTGGAGAGGTCCCAAAAGACTGGAAGAGGGCCAATGTTGTACCGATTTTCAAGAAGGGGACGAAAGAAGACCCAGGGAACTACAGGCCAATTAGTCTGACCTCAATCCCAGGAAAAATCCTTGAAAAATTTCTCAAGGAGTCCATATACAATAAGCTAGCAGAAGGCAAAATTCTGAACAACAGCATGGTTTTGTCACAGGTAGGTCATGTTGGACTATCTTCTTTTATGACCAGGTTATTCACTATCTGGATAAGGGAGATGAGGTTGATGTCATTTACTTGGACTTTAGGAAGGCCTTTGACTTGGTGTCCCATGAGGCTCTCAAGGCAAAACTAGGGGACTATGGGCTCAACAATTCAATGGTGAGATGGATGGTAAACTGGCTGCAGGGTCAGACCCAGACAGTAGTAATAGACACATCTGTGTCGACGTGGCGGAAGGTAGCCAGTGGGGTCCCCTGGGTTTGGTACTTGGACCGGTGCTTTTCAACATGTACATCAGTGATCTGGATGTGGGAGTAAAAAACACACTGGCAAAGTTCACCGATGACACTAAGCTTTGGGGAAGTGTGGCCACACATCAGGGTAGGTTGATGATCTAGGCGGACCTAGACAGATCAGTTAAATGGGAGGACCAGAACCAGATGCTGTTCAACACTGAGAAGGGTAAAGTGCTCCATCTGGGGAGGAAAAATCTGCAACAAACTTACAGACTCGATGGTGCTACACTAACTGGCACCACATCTGAAAGGGACTTGAGGCTCATAATTGACCATAAAATGAGTATGAGCCACCAGTGTGATGCTATAGTTAGCAGAACAAACACTATGCTGGCATGCATCAACCAATGCAAGTCAAGCAAAACTAAGGAAGATATTCTCCCATTCTACTCAGCTTTGGTGAGGCTGCAGCTGGAGTACTGCATCCAGTTCTGGATGCTACACTTCAAGAAGGATCTGGAGAAGCTTAAGAGAGTCCAGAGAAGAGCTACCTGTATGATTAGAAGCCTGAAAAGCAAGCCATATGAGGAAAGGCTGACAGATGTGAGACTGTTCAGCCTAGAAAAGAGATTTTCAGGGGGATTTGGTGGCAGCTTACAGATATATCAGGGGAGAGCATCAGGGGCCAGGCGAACAACTATTCACCAATGTGCCCCAGGGGAAAGCCAGGAGCAGTGGTCATAAACTCTTCGAAGGTTTTAGACTGGATATAAGGAAAAACTTCTTCATGGTTGGCATGACCAGACTCTGGAATAGACTTCCAGCGGAGGTGGTGCAGGTACCTACCCAGGAGATCTCCAAAAAGAGACTGGATGCACATGTTGCTGGGGTTATTTGACCCCAGCAAGTCTTTCCTGCACAGAGCAAGGGGGCTGGACCAGATGAACTCACAAGGTCCCTTCTAGCCCTAAACTTGTGAATCTGTGTATCTTCTGTGAACCAGAAACTATGTGATATGACTATTTTTGCCCTTTTGAAATTAAGCCCCAATCCAAAGACTTTCATTGACTTTTGTGGGTTTGGTCTCAGTTCTCCAAAGAACTTTTTCTAAGAATGATTCTTCTGACACTTCAATCATTATTGTATAAATTGGACATCTTTTATTCTGCCCATTTATATCATCAGATGTTACTCCCAGATTTTTACTCTAATCCATTTCCATTAAGAAACTGGGAAATAGCCTGATTCTGGAAAGCCTGGGAAATACCCACATTCTTGTAATTAACATATCTGCTAACAAAAGATTATTTGTGTTATAGCAAGTTCAGTCCTTATTTTATTTTAAAATACTGATGGGACTATGACACTAGAAGTGACTATTTTTTAAGAGAATAGAGGGTTCCCTAGTCTTAGATACTAACCTTCAAAGTTACATTTCAGTTATAAAAATAATGTGTGTTGTCTTTTACATTTTAGAGGTTTTATTGTGTGCCACTGCTTCCATTGCAGGCTAATGTGATGCAACATAATACAGCTATTAAAGTTTAGTTATCCCTTAAGTGTCTACAGTATCCATTAGCTGGTGAAAACTGCAGATAACTGATTACATGAATTACTTTGGAATAATTTAGCTTGTGTTGGGGGCTGGGAGGGGCGGGGGGTTAGTTCTCCAAAAGGCACTGGTTAGTCCAGATTAGAAAGTAATTTTCCACATGGTTTATTGGGAACATATGAGCATAAACTGATATTCAGTTGTGATACTTAATGTAACTTATTGAATAGGATTTATAGTCTGCAGACATAATTTTCACAATCTTGTCAGTTCCTGTCTATATATACTGATTATTTACCTGACAGTTTGACTTTTATCCCTCTGTTTTATTGTCCTTTGTTCTCCATTTGATAATAAAGAATAAAGACAAAGGTAGGATTTTGCTGATACAGTGGCAATATACTTCAGTGTGGTTTATAGACAAAACCCTATTCAGGAAATATTGTTTAAAGTGCCATCTTATCTTTGTCATGGCAGATTAATACAGGATTTTCAGTTCATAGGATTCTTAGTATTTCTGCTTGTATCATATATAAGTAGATCCTAATGGATGCACAGAAAATTGGTGTGGAGTTGAACACCTGCAAACAGAAGACTTTAAATACAACTGCAGGGCAGCTCCTTTTATCTTCCACACATTTGCTAGTATTTAATTTCTCATGAACCAAATAGCATCTTGAACAATGTGCCCGAGTCTGTGCTGAGGTGTACCAGGTGCTATTGTGAAACAGATAATAATTGTAACAATGCATGCAATAATGTGCAACGTGCACTTGAGTCAGAGAGATTTAAAAAATATTTTTCTTTAAATGTAAGAAAGCAACCAAACAGAGCAGAAAGAAACTGTGGAAATTACATATAGCCAAGCAATTAATAATAAGGGCACAATCTATGTCCCATTAAAACCAAGGCAAAGATTCTCGTTGTCTTCAGGCAGAGATGATAAAAGACTCTGCTGAGTTTGAAGGTTATACAGGAAGTCTGTCCATGGAAACCTTCCTGACAGACCATAGTCTGTGTCTTTATGTCCAAAGATCTGATCTTACACCCAAAACTTCATGAGTTTCAGGACCAAGCCCCGAGAGAACAGTCTCTTTTGTTTGTTAAAGTTAATTAAATGGTTTCGGGCTCCAGCTATTAAATGAGAGCTATTCAATAGATTGCACATAATAGTCATGTTGTTACTGTGACTTCTAATGAGTTTTCCTTCCTGATGCCACTCAGGGCTTCATTTGAATTTTGCAAGTCATAGTCTATTTCCTCAGTTTGTGTGCAGCATCAAGAATTTGGGTATAGGTAATTACTCTAATTTTGTTCTGGAAATTGGTTTTAAAATATCTTTTTTCTAAATGTATATTTCAATCTCCTTGTCCTGACTGCTTCTCTTACTAGGCCTCTATTCTGATTCTTCTTTACATTAGATGTTTTGAAGTTCATCTTTCTTGAATAACTGTTGAAATTCTCTGACTAATGAAGGTCATGCCCAAGGTGCCAGAATGAGGTATTATTTAAAGCCATTGTAACAAGCTGCCCATAAATCATTCACATAAATCATCCAGCAGATTTCTTTTCTAGTGTTTGTCATGCTAACATGATTTCATTTCAGGAAGAAAGGCAAACGTTATTAAGACTCAATGAAGCAAATGGAGGGTGGAATCATTTAACATCCTGCTGATAATATTGGCAGTAGGTTACATGAAATTTTGTGTCTTAGTTATTCTAATATCTAACTTTTTCATATTTGTGATACTTTCTTCTGAAGCATAATTTTTATGTCTTTTGTTATTAACATAATAAGTAAGTAGAGTGCTTAGGAGTTTTCCAATCTTCTTTTACCTGAAACTTTGAGAAATACAAGTGTGTATAATAATTTGCACAACCTGATTAAAATGGAACAATACTTTCTTATATCAGAACATTTGGACTTCTTATCTTCCAATCAGTTAATGGCTATTAAGAAGGATGCATAAAAACAAAACAAAACAAAAAGCCAATACCTGTTTCCCTCAAACCCATTAGTCCATAATCAGTGAATAGAACTTGTGTAGAAGAGTGATGTTAGCAATGTTATCTCTAGTTAAAATTCATGACACTTAGGGAGAAAATTAGGAAACACTATATATCCATCCCAATGACCCATTAAGTCTAATTCAAAATGCCTAACACAAAGCCCACAGAAATCTGTGGAGATCATTATTTTGACTTGATTAAGTTTGGATCAGACTCTAAAAAAAGTGTACACTCATTTACATCACTCTTATACAATGTGTGGCCCTTTTTAATTGCACATATTTATTTTGTTGACAAGTTGCACAATACGTAATTCCCGTGAAGACAGTTTGTTATAAAGCTAGGGAGTCATAAGAATGGCTAATCAGAAATCGAATTTTTGCATCCTGTAAAAAATTTCAAGACTTCAATATTTGTTTTTTTCCCCCATGAATTGGGATGAAAAGCCAACATTTTATAATATTTTGTGAAACAATATATTGAGAAGAAAATAATTTATGGGGGTAACATAAAACATTTTGTTCCAATACATTTTTAGCTTACTTTTGTAATATTAAATAAAGTAATTTTCTAAATGAAAAGTTCTACTTTAAATATGTCTTAGAGGAAAATACATAGTGGTCAATCTTTTCTTTTGGCTAATAGGTCTAGAGTTTAAATACACTTTGGAATGTGTTTCATCAAAAGAAGAAAACTGCACATTCAGAATTCAAGAGTAATAAAATGTTCATTTCTAGACTTATCTGTCCATAAAATTGTACACTGAATAAAATCAGGAAGTCCTGAGCAGACATAAATCAGCATTGTTCCACTGAAGTGACTAGAGATAAATTAGCTTATACTGGGTAAGGATCTGGCCCATGGGGTAAAATTCTGTTTTCTCCATGTGACTGCAATTGATCCTATAACTCTACTGACATATTTAAGGGCCCAGCACTGTTTTTTTTCCTCTGGGGTTGCACACCCACAACTCCATTTGCAGTCAGTGAGAGGTTTGGGTATTTAGCACCTTATAAAATATGGTCTCTATCTTTTACAGCAGTGCTCTATAAAAGATTGACATCCATCTACGTAAATAGAGAACAGATAAAGGGCTAGTAGTTGGTACTCAAGTGTGTTCAGCTTTGCTTCTGGATTTTTTAAAATCAAGGAACCTACTGCTTGTTGTGCACACAAGCAATAGCTTTTTTGCACATATCCCTGAAAACCACCATTTTCATATTATCCTCCAGAAGTAACTCCAAGAGTTGATCCCCTTCAAACTCTGTAAAAATAGATGAGGAGTCATTTTGCATCAGGCTTGACTTCTGTCTAATAAATGCTGCCAATTTGTTTGAATCAAAACAGATTTAAGAGTGCCCTTGAAAGATCGTCTAATGGTTTCAGAGGAATAAAAAGAACAATTCATAGAATCATAGAAAAATTGGGCTAGAAAGGACCTCTGGAAGTCATCTAATTCAAACCCCTGCCTGGGGCAGGATCATCCCTATCTAAACCCTTGTGTAATTCAGGAATATCCAACTGACAGCCTGTGAGAGGTCAGTTCATGGCCCTCAGGCCCTAACCCCCACTATCACGCAGTAGCAGCCAGAAACTCTGGGCTTCCCTTTCCTTCTCTAGATTTGTGTCCTTCCCCATGCACTCTGTCAGGTGGTAAGGTATAGCTTGCACCCTGGGAAGCTGGGAAGAGGACTAGGGGTATACTTGTGGCACTGTGCAGGAGGAGATGCACACATACATTATGGTGCAGAGCAGCACAGTGGCCAGCCTCCATGAGTAGCGTGATAACTACAGTGGAGAAGAAAGAGGGGTGTCCATGTGCGTGACATGGTGGAGCATATCAAGGAGGATGGAGAGGGAGAGAAGGAGCATCCATGGTGCAGCACAGTAGAGGGAAGAAGGGGAGGAAAAAGGAGGAAAAAGGGGGAATCTGTGTTCACAGCATGGAGTGTAGTTAGGCGGGGAGGAGGATAGAGGAGCATCTCTGCATGCAGTGCAGATGGGCACAGCAAGGTGGGGGTGTTGTGCCCATATGCATGGCTCAGACAGTATAGCCTGGGGGGCATGTGGCTCATACTGGTGTAGTCCCCCTCTGGTCACAAGTTGGACAGCCCTCATCTAACCTATTACTAAAACTACACAATCAACCCTGCCACACAACTGCAAGGCATAACGCCTTGACCTGCCACAAGTAAAGCACGGGGACTACTGAGGTCAGTGTCCTGCTGTTGTATGTGTTGTTAAAATGAACTCACCCTCTACATTCAGTGATTTCTGCTTTATAAGCAGCAACTAACACTATCAAGTCCGGGAGCAAGGAACTTGAAGAAATTTCTTACAACAGTAAAAAATAGTTTCTATGTTTGTGAACTGATTCTTCGCCAGGGTGAGACTTGTCAACCCAGGCAGGGGGGAGTATGGCTGTGGGGGAGACTAAACCAATCAGTGCAGTCCCCAAAACAGAAAGTGTTGGCTTGGGAAAGCTGAATGGCTTGGGAAATGGAAGATGATCTGCTGAGAAGCTTCTGAAGGAAAGACTTAGTAGTGTTCCTCTGCCTTAACACATGAAGGAGGGGAGCTATAAAAAGGCCTGTTCTCACCATAGAATACATTTTTCCAAGGGGCAAAATGACAAAAAAATCCTGGTAATTTACGCCACCTTACACCAGTGTGCGTGGGGAGAGGAAACAATTTAGTTTAAGGCTAATTTTCCAACATCTCTTTATAATGCTATCTTTTTTTTTACGCAGGCTCACAGATAGGGTTACTGTTGTTAAGCAGGAAGAAAAAAAATAGCTTTAAATAGTCTTACCAATTCAAACAATTTTCTTTTGTGAATATCAGGACTTGAGTGAAAAAACATTAAAAGCTATAGTCTAAGATTCATCAAGGATTCAGGAAATCAAAAGATTTATAGGCTGTATTTTAATGAATTTTCAGGCTGTTCATTTCCTTCCTTTTTCCCTGTTATCCCATATAATTGTTCTTTTGATTGCTTGTAAAGATTTGATTCATAACATATATTTTCACAATCTTTTCCAGTCACAGTTCTCTCTATAATTTCTACTCAAGGTACTAATTTGTTAAATAATACCTGCAAACTATTCTTTTTAATAAAGTGTTTCCTTCATCCTTTGAAATCATTTCTCTTTCAGTATGAACTTCATTGTGTCAGTTAATACTGATTAGTAGCTGCATGCTCTGGCAAAATATAAAATGAAAACGAAAATCTTCCCTCTGTTAATAATAGCTTAGATTACTAAGGAGAACCAAAGGATTTTTAAAACTGAATTTATACTTTTTACCCTTCACCTCACATGGCTTTGTAAGGGTAAAGTTACATGTTACACTCAGACCATACTAAATCGGTGTTTAAGTTAGAACATGACGTGAGCAATCACATATTAGGGGTTAATAGTATTTTTCTTGTCTGCTTTGACTTGCTACTAGAGGGCTGGCAAGCAGGAGTGTAGCTATGAGCCAGGACACCTGGGCTCTAGCCCTTCTGGGTGCGGCTGGGGCTGGAAGCAGAAATGCTGGAGGACTGCAAATTGCTCATTTTATCTCCATGGATCAGACTGAAAGTATCTTAACATGATCTAGGTAGCACAGCCCAGATTTAGTCCTCACCTGAAATACCATAACTTTGACATGCTCAGAGGGCACTTAGCATGCATTAAGCAGCTTTAATATGTGGATGTTTGCATTTTAAATGCCCTTAGTATAGTTTAAGACTAATGTACAATTTCACCTTTATTTAGTTTCACTTCCTGATCTTCATGCAATAGTATCAGCAGTGTAATGATGAGAGGGCATGAACCTAGGCACTGCCTAAGGGAAGGAAACCTGAATGTAGCTGCAGGGAGAGTGCCTCATCTTCCCATCCTGTTTCTCCCCTCCTCCCAAACCCTGAACCTTTCCTGCAGTGGCTTAAATACTGGCTCTGGCAGCGAGGAAGGCAGAAAAGTGGCAGTGCATGGCTGGAGGTTCACTGCTCTTGGGGGAGTTGTCACCTTTTTTTCCCCTGAAATCTGGTGTTTGGTCCATTCAACCTGCTTGGTTTTGGGAAAAAAAGAGGTGGTGATGTCTCCCCTCAGCAGCAGTCTATGTGCAGCTGCTGCAACATGTGCCACAACTGCCTGTAGTACTGGCGTGTTATGCCTCTGAGTAGCACAATATTGTGTTTTTGTTTCCAGACCTGGAGATGGGGGAAATTTTAAGTTGAAAAGTTCTTCTTCTGCTATGTCACTATTTAAGCAGCTTGGATTCAGTCATTCCATATTTTCAATGCAAGACATCAAGCCTTATTGAGTTTAGATGCACTGATATTATTGCATTATAATGATACTGGGTTAATCTACATGAGATGCTTTACTCGAGATTAAGGAAAATTACTGCACAGTAAGTGTCACCATCTACATGTGCAGATGCTTACTGCACAGTAATTTGCTTTAAACACAAGTAAATTTGCTGTAAATACAAGTAAATACATTTTTTTCTTCCTGTAAATACAATTTACTCAGGAGTAATTACTGTGCTGTATGGCATGTATAAATGGCCAACTGGGAGCAAACGTGCTCCTTGTCAGCTGGGCAGAATGGGGCAGGAGATTGTTCACTGGCCCCAGGAGCCACTTGCTGCTAGCAACGGCTCCACCACTGGAGTCCAGGAGGAGGCAGTGTCCCCCTGCCCCAGCAGAAGGGAGCTCCCAGCCTCTGCTCTGCATTCACAGAGTCTGGGCTGGGGGATCCCTGCTGCTGGGGCAGGGGGACATTGTCTCCACCTGGCTAGGGGCTGAGAGATTGCTTGAGTAAAGCTGTCTCCTGGCCCCATGGTCCCTGCTAGCCCCTAGGATAGCACCCAGGGTGAGCCTAGAGCTCCCCCTAGCTCCCGCAGGGGGCTGGTGCAGGGCCGGTGGTGGGGGGTGGGTGGGACTAGATTTGCTGCCATGAGCAGCAAATCTGTTTCCGCTTCCTCACACGTGTAGACGCCTGCCCGGGGTGGATTTACTCTAGAGTAAATTACTCTAGAGTAAACCCACCCCAGTGCATTTGCACATGTAGGCGCACCCACTGTGATTCATAGAGCAAGGATGCAGAGTGGTGATATTGGAGTTTATCTACACTTGAATTTTGTTGATGTTTGTCTTGAGTTCTTTTGTGGTAAAGTGACCTGGTCCCAGAAACAGTTTGGTTTCTTTTTTGGTTGCAAAACATCTGGGGTTCTACTATACATTACTGAGGTAATGTTAGAGGCAGAGTTACTGAGATAGGAAAAGAACTGTTTTATGAGCTTCAGCGCTTAGGTTGTGGATGCATCCCATCCCAAAACAACTGTTCTACATCTGGCAAATCCTTTCACTTGTATCCCACATTAGTTTGCTAGTTATCAGGGTTGGCCTTTCTAAGAACTATCTACTGCTCTGGAGTCATTTTGATCAGATATCAGCTCCTCATTTAAATGCTGACATGCACCCATATGCTGCCCATGTCAAACTCTTTACTATTCCACAGTCATGCTTCATGTTTCGGTGTGATTCCATATTGAGTTCCTGGATTCCAGTGCACTGTCAAGAAGGGAATGAGTCCAGGCTATTGAATGGCAATTGTTTACTACAGATCTACAAATGAATTTCACAACAAAATGCAGAACAGGGTCACAGCTGGCAGTGCTTTAAGTGCACTGGGCCAGAGGAGGTCACAGATCTGGGTAAAGAAATTTCGGAGCAGTGAGAAGGTGCACTGAAGATGCACATTTAACACATTTAGTACTGCCAGGCAAGAATCCCCTCAGATTGCCAATCATGGCTACTGTTTGCTCCACTCCTTTAGAATCCCAATAACATTTCCATAGAAGGAGAGTGAGAAGGATGTCAAAGAAAGATTTAGCAGTTCAGGAAGTCTCGGCTGCCTCCTCTCCGAGAGCAGCAGGTTAATTATTTTGTTTCTCTCCCTGCTAGCCCTGATAACATTTAGCTTGGGAAGAGGGAGAAGTCGATCTTGTTGTAGCCTCATAAGTTTGGGGAAGGGAAGTGAGAAAATGAGGAATTACAGGAAAAGCAAAAGTTACAGACAAAGGCCAGAATGGTGTGGGGTTAGGATTGATTTGTCATTTGGGGCAGAATTCAGTGCTGGGCAAGAGATAGGCCACTCCAACCATTGCTCCTGGTGGACTCTGAACCTGAAATCCAGGATTTCACCCAGGAGGGTGGGTACAGTTACTGAATCACAGCTGAAGCAGAAACAGGGATCCACACTGAGGAGGCAACCATTTTCAGTAAGTATGGTATGCTACAACACAAGAAAATAGGGAATTTAAACAACTTAATTCTGTGTCCTGTTTGTGAAAATAAGATGATTTACCATTTTCTTATGTCCTAGGGCTTTAGAATTATCCTCCAAGTGCTTAAAATGGTGGCTGCAACATATAGCGTACAGTTACTTCCTGCTTAACATCGTAGTTACGTTCTTGAAAAATGCAACTTTAAGCGAAACAATGTTAAGCGAATCCAGTTATGTCACAGTAGTTACCTACTAGCAGGCGGTGGCCAAACAACATTAAAACTGAACACTGGACGATTTTAAATGAGTATGTTCACTAATAGATCAGCAACATAATAATGAAACAATGTTAACTGGGACAATATTAAGTGAGGAGTACCTACACACAGCACTGCCTCTTTTCCCCTTTCATATTACACATGACCACCACTTCAGCTTGCTCAATCCCACTCCATATCCCTGTTCTCAGGCTTCTTCCTGTCTCTTCCACTAAACTGACCTCTGCAACTACCTCTGGTCAACTCAGTCTACAAGGCCATTTCAAAAAGCAAAGGCACCCTGCAGGACTTGAAGGAGTTTACTTCCCCCAGGGTCACTGCAGAGCGAAAAAGCCCAGAATTCAGCAAGTGCAGCAATCCCTTATTTTACCTCCGACCAGACTTCAGAGAGCTTACTTTGAAATGTAGCTTTGCAGTGTGGCCACAACGATACAAAGCAAAATCTGCTTTGCTGTGGGATACCAGTGTGATGTAAATGTTCTGCTTGTGGAAGAGTTGTTGTGGATATGCAAACTCTACAGCAAGTTTCAAGTATAGATATGCCTTTAGGATATATTTACTAATCAAATCCTGTTTAATCACAAAGACGTGAGAGTCAAATGCACTTACACCAGAGATTAATTCAAACAATTATTCATGTGAATAAGACAAGTAGAATTTTCCCTGTGTGCCTGTAATTGTTCAAATGAATGAATCTGGGTCATCACGTCCCACAATACCATTCCAATCTACTGTGCTCTTTTATCTCAGTCACTTTCTGTACGTCTTATATTTCTCTATTAAACCCCAGTAATTGCAGCACTCTAGTAATAAAATTGACATACTGAATGTTATATGATGGGTTATTTTACATTGTTCTGACTGCCTTATTTATATTATGATTATTAGTGTCTTCATAAATGTGATCTATTGAACTAATAAGGTTTTTAGACAATTGCTGCAGCTCATTGACTTCTTCATGTAGCACTGGAAGTTACCTTACACAGATCATTGGGTTTACCTTAATTTTTAATGTGGACATTTGTAGAATAAAGACCTCTTTATTTAGTCCTATGTTAATATTATTTAACATGCAATTCCATTAACAAAATTTGTGTCAAGGGTACATAAGGTTAGAACAGGAAGCACTTAAAGTCAAGAAGTATATATACACTCCAAAGTTAAAGTTCTCATGCAGTTTACTACTGTTTACTTATTTGAATGTGTTGTGAGTTGTGAACATATGCTGTATTTTTGACAAGATCTCTGTCCTGTTCCAAGTGATAAATATATAACCCATGAGCCATTTAAATGGTGCATGGGCTATACACTTATCTTATCAAAAGTACAGCACTGTACTTCTGATACTTTTGATACTTTTGTACAGTAAACGCTGTACTGGCTTTAGATTGCTCCTTTGCAAAAGAGTAAATTTCACCCTCAGGGGATGTTGGATAAAAAATAGTGAAGAGCAGAGATATTCATTCCTTTTTATTTTCACAGTTTCTTGCATGGGCCCCTGCCTCATTTATTACATATTATTGTGTGGCTTCTGGGGGCCCAAAACTGCTCAGAGTTACACTGATATGATAGTCAGTTTGGACTGTGGTAACTGCAAACAAAATTTAGCTCTAGATAAGTCATAGATAAGCATACATTCACTTTTGCAATTTGGTAGTTATATTCTAACACAAGATGTTCCTGCAATTCACAACCAGCTCATCACTGCTCTTGGCAGCTCAATACATACATGATTTGAGAAAAACTATATATACTGACTTGCACTATTATCTGAAGACTGAGATGGCTAACTTATAAATCTCTACAGAAATTCTAACCAAACTTTTCAATAAATTGTGAGAATTCGAAAAAGAATTAGCCATTCAAAAAGGACTAGCTACATTTACAAGTCTACTCCTGGGTATTCTGCTAAGCTAATGGTTCTCAACTTTTTTAGACTCAAGGTACCCCTCAGAAAATGCCAGCTCTTAGTTTTTACTTGTTTTTTTATTACAGAATAATAATAGACCAATTCTACTGTTACAAAGATCTCAGAAAGCTCAAAACAGGTCAGAATGTTTTTAAAAATATGAATTCCTATTTGAAATATCTGACTTCAGCTTGTAAATCATGTCTGTGCACCTATGGGCACATCTGCATGAGCAAATAAGCATAACTAAATTTAATGTGTATTGAGCTAATGCGCATTAAGTGATTTTTAGCAGGTATATACATGTGCTAAGACTTGGAACTAAAGTTAGTTTCAAGTCCCTTCAGTGCTGCCATGTGCCCCTGTGGCCACTTGGGGGAGTTCCAGCCTCCGGCCACATGGTTGCCAGCCCTTGGCAGGCATCTTGGAAACTCTGATCCCTGGCTAGCCCCTTCCCAGGAGCTGTGTGCCTAGTGCAAGGGCAGCATGCACCAGCTCCCTCCTTGCCCACCCTGCCTCCCCATGCCAGGGCTGCTCCAGCCCCTGCCCCTGCCAGCAACACCCATCACCCTGCTGCTCCAGCCTGGCCTCTGCCAGTGACAACCAGTGCCCCATGTTCCTGCTGCCCATGGTGCTGCCCCTGCTCCTCCCAGGCTGAGGACAGCTGCACACCTGCCAGTGGGGCTAGGACACTGGGTGTGGGAAGCCCTGCCTGACCCCCTTCTCCTGCACTCCCCTTTCCAGCCCACCTGCCCCACTGCCCACGGACCCCCTACTCCCCTGCCCACTCCGAGCACAACTCTTTGGACATGCTTGCAGTTGAAACAAATAAACTGTTTAACTCTCACAACCCCTACCCCATCCCTCTCCTCTCTCCCCTCAACAAACAGTGACCCCCTCCACCACCTTCCCTGCCCACCAGCAATAAAAAACCTGCTTACAAGTGGCAAACTACGTACAAGTGGGGAACTATATACATATTGAAAATTTTTTATGGTATTTTGGGTGTTCAAGCCCAGAGTAGAGTGCCATGAGGGGAGCTAGGGGGCAGAGCCCCGGGGCAGGTGCCTAGCACCCCAGCCTCTAGATGTTCCCTCACAGGTCCAGGGGCTGTGGCAACCCAGCAGGTGGCGGCCTCATGTGCGGCTAGGTCTTTGGCCATATGATGCAGTGATGGGTCTGTGCCCAGGTGGGTGGCAGCAGGTCCAGTGTGGGGGCCAGGCCAGGGGGTCTGGTGGGAAGGAGGCACCCAAAGACCTCCTCCTAGGATCAGACAGGGGTCTGCTGTGTGGTGGCAGGTGGGAACCAGGGGCTCTGAGGGGCCCTGGGCTGGGGCCAGGCCATTGGGGACATGTATGAAGCTGCCAGGGCCAGGACAGTTTCCATGGCCTGGCAGTTTGTGTCCTCCTGCTCCCAAAGCTGCTCCAGGTGCTCCCAAATCCAGGGCCTCCACTTAGGCCCACTGGTCCCTCTCTTCCTGCAGGTCAACCACTCTGTTGCACTGTTTCCCAGCCCATGGCACCTGGGCTTAGGGCACATGGGGCTCCTGGACAATTGGGGCAAGAGGCTTGCTACACCCCTGCCCTCCCTGCTGGGGGCCTCTTTGGGGAGGTGCCCAAGGGCCACCCCCCTGTGCCACCACTATAGCCTGAGTATTCCCCTGTTGTGCATGTCTTGGGTGGTGCATGATGAGCTATTTGTGCAGGCGGAGGGGTGCCCAATCCAGTATGCCCTGCTGCTGCTGATCCTCCTGGTGCCCTGGGCACACCTATGCTCTTGGTTTGGGACCCTGAGCTATGACGGTGTAGGGGGCACATCTGGGCTGCCCTGCAACCTCTGCTGCTCCCTGGAAGGCTACCTGTGGCAGTTCTACACATCCCTGCCCCTCGCTGTTGAGGAGAACATCGCCGTGAGCATCAATGCCTTCCACAGCATGTGAGACCTGTGCCTGCCCAGATGCATGGACATGGGCTGGTCAATAAAATTTTGAACTGTGTCCCATCTGTCTGCATGCTTTGGGGGTGGGGAGGGTCCTGGGGCTAGGGGTGCACAGGTGCGCCAGGCAGGGAGTGGGGGCAGGGGCTGGGGACTAGGAGGGTCCACCCCCAGTGTGGGACTTACCAGGTGTCTTGGGCTGCTGCAGGCCCCCCTTTTGGTGAGGGTGACTGGCTGCACCCAGCATTCACAGCTCATGGTGTGTGGTGCGCTGGTGCCTCACCAAGGACCAGTGGGGAGGAACTGGTGCTGCTGTTGGCCAGTGGTGATGGTGTTGGCTAGGGCTGTGCGAAACACCATCATTTTGTTTCAACGTCTGTTTCACCATTTTAAAGGGACAGTGTTTTATTTAATTGTTTTGTTTCATTTAGAAGCACTGTCCCATTTTGTTTAATTGAAACTGTTTCACTGTTTCAACGTGTTTCAATGTTTTGCTCATAGGCTATAATGGGGAATCATGACAACGCCTAAAACTTTGTCATTTCTTGCCCGATTTGGATGAAAATTGCAGGGCTGGTAGCCCCTTCTGAGGGCATGAAGCCCATCACAGTTCAAGGAGATTGGTTCAGAGGTTTCTGGGAAACTGCACCTCAAACTCTTCAAAGAGCAACTCCTGACACTTGCTGGCAGTGGCAGTCTCCTCTCATCTGGTGCAGAGATCCAGGGGCTCACGCACCCAGGAGGGCTGTGGGGCTATGCTGGACTCCTCCTTGGGGTGAGGGCCCCTGTACCTGCACACTGGATGAGAGGAGGCTGCTGCTGCCGCCTGAGCGCTGAGCACAGCCCATGCCCAGCACCGGAAAAGATTGCTGCTGCCGCCTGGGACTCCTCTCATCCGGTGCACAGATCCAGGGGCTCGCACCTCTGGGAGGAGTCCAGCACAACCTGGGAGTGCGCCCCCTCAGATGAGAGGAGGCTGGCTCTTCCATCTGGGACTGGCACTGGGCGCTGCTGCACCCAGCACCAGAGAAGATTGCTGCTGCCTCCTGTCCCAGGCAGTAGCATCAGCCTGAGCCTCCTCTCACCCGGCACACAGATCCAGGGGCTCGCACCCCTGGGAGGGCTGTTGGGCTGTGCCGGTCTCGTCCTGGATCTGCACGCTGGATGGAAGGAGGCTGCCTCTGCCGCCTGGGACCGGCACTGAAGCCAAGTAAGCCTGGCTTTGAAATTCAAAACGTTTCAAAACTTTCCAAATATTTTGAGTGCCCTTGTTTTGTTTCAAAGCTGTTTTGAAGCCTTTTGTTTCATTTTGATTTTGCTGTTTTGAGCTCAAAAAATGTTGAAACAGCTTTGAAATGAAACACCTGGTGAAATTTCTCACAGCCTTAGTGTTGGCCACCCCTCATGTCAGGGTCTGGGGCTGCACAGAGAATGAAGCAGCAACTGGCCAGGGCTCCCCAAGCTGCCAGTGGATGCAGCACCTTGGGAAGAGGGTGGGGCAGGGTGCTGAAGGCCTGAGGACCCCATCTCCCGTGATGTGTCACTGGAGGCTTCAGGGTGGGGCAGGAGTTCAGGCAGGCTGCCTCTGCTGGTGGCACTTGCAGGGGTGTGGCCTGGCTTCTGGGGCACCAAAATGTGGGTCAGGTCCTGCATAAAGGGTATAGATTTTTGGGCATGACTGGACTGACAATTGAAGTCAGTCTTGGCCATCCATTGTACCTGCAAGACCTTGACCATTATGTGGCACTGCTGTGCTGACCAAGAGTGCCCTCATTCCCACCTCCTGCCCAACAGGGCCTCATAATTGTGGGCATTTGAGTGCCTGCCCCATGCGAACTGCATCTGCACATTGGCATGGCCCCAGAGTGCCATGAGGTCATGCACCTCCTCCCAGGTCCAGATGGGGACCCTTGCAGTTGGCACATGCAAGCAGGGCTGGGACTCAATGGGAAGAAGGACAGCAACATTCTCATCCTGTGCTGGCTCTCTAGGCCCCCACGTGGCTGTCCCTGCATGGCAGGCCCTGGACAGTTGCCAGAAGTGCCCAGTGCAAAGGCACAGCCAGGGCTTGGGATACATACATCCGAGGCACTTCACTACAGGACTTGCAAGCACAGAAGACAGCTGGGGGTGAGCAGCAGCAGGAAGCAGGGACACAAGCCCTGGGGAGATCTCAGGGCTGGACAAGGGGTGCAGCAAGCTTCAGTCCTTTGCAACCCTCACCTGTGGCCAAGCAGCAGCTCTGGAGGGGCATAGGCCAGGCAGAGACAGCCTGTGGCCTGTATAGTGGGGCACACAGGGCCTGCTGGGCTCCTGCACAGAACAGCAACCTTGTCCAGGCTCCTGGTGTGCATACCACAGGAAACAAAATGGCTGCTGGCTTTTATAGCCTGTAGCTAGGGGCTGCCAGAGAGCAGCCCAGCCCTGGGGGAGGAGAGGTGGCCAGCTAGGAGCCCTGGGGCTGGGCTCAGGTCAGCCCCCTAATGGCTGGAAATTCCTGGCACTAAAATTAGTGCCAGCTCGTGTCTACATGTGTTAATGTGCTTTAACTAATCATGCTTGAATTTGATACCTAAATTCGCCATTTTTAATGTGTATTAAGGGTGCTCATGTGTAGATACACACCTGTAATGCACATTAAATTAGGCTAATGTCCATTAATGCATCTTGTGTAGATATGTCCTAAGAGTGCTAACACTGTGTGCACCCTTGAAAAGATCTCAAGGCACCCCAGGGTGCCACAGTACCCTGGTTGAGAATCAATGTGCTAAGTCAGGTCCTGGCTAGGAGTCAGCTATTTTTATCTGTAAGTTCACTACCACTTCATCTCTTTGGAAGAGTTCAGGAGCTCTCTTTGGTTGGATGGGTCACTGGTGACTACTTAAGGAGGACATAGGGACTTTGCTAAATCTTTCTTAATATCTTTGAACAAATTTTGTCTGGAAATTTTGAGCTGTGGATTGAGTAAAGCTTAAGATGGATCTGAAGCTCCCTTTTCTATGTCTCTTTGCTTGCTGTTTTTGTTGTTAAAGTGTTATTTTCTTCTTTTTAGGGTTTCAAGTTCTGGATGAGTAAAGGAAATATTTTTGGTAAGCTCCCTTCCCACTAGTGCCTTTGTGGCTATTACAAAAGGGGAACAATGTTTTTTTTCACTTAGAGAGGAAATGGGGGAAGACAGCAGGTTCCTCTGAGAAAGGAAATGCATATTCTTTGAATTTCATGCCAATTGAAACTTCAGGTTTTTTTTATAAGGTTCAAAGTATTTCATATTTTTGGAACCTTACTATAATGATCTGGACCCTTATAGTGCTAAAAACTATAAAATTTGTTTTCAAAGTCTTTGAGTGGAATAAGATAGAAAATTTGATCTACAGATTTTGGTACCAAGTTTTGGAAGTGTCTGGTACTTCAGGTTCAAGTGCTAGTGACTGAAACCTAAAGTGATTTTACAGGATACCAATACCAACTTGTTGGCTCACAAAATATGCATAGTTTTGAGTAATATAGGTATTATAAAGTCCTTATAAAGTCAAGACTGCAAGTGAAATGCTTCAAGAAGTTTAAGTGGATATTAAACAAAGTGTCCATCAGTGGACACATCTACACATGGTATTAACATGTAATAGGCTTATTGAGCAATAAAATACTGAAAAGTAAGCCTTTATGGGAGCATGACTACATGTGCATCCTGCTGGAAGCAAATATGCTCTCATCAGGAGCAGCCTGGTATGGGTGGCTCATGCCCTGCTCTGTCCCCCTGCAATAGCCAGGAGGAGCTCCAAGCTCCCCTGGGGTGCTAGCCTGGGGGCTGGCAGGGGGCACAGGGCCAGTCCCAATGCCCACGGGACCAAGGGAGCTGTGCCAGCTGTAGCGCAAGCTGTCTCTTGGCGCCATGCATGTCAGGAGGGGTCCTGAAATGCTCAGGGCCAGGAGACAGCTGCCACAGCAGTCAGCAGAGCTCTCCCACCCTATGCACATCTGGATGCGTGGCTGCCAGCCATTTCAGTGTTTCCCCATCCAGCAATGGGCTGGCCCAGAGCTGTCTCACTGGGTGGGCAGCTGCCCCCCCACCCCCCCAGCACAACAGCTCTGGGCCAGCCCTTTGCTGGACTGGGCTTCCCTGCTCAACTGGGAGCTCCCTGGCAACTGCTCTGCTGTTGGGACAGCTGCCAGCAAGCCGCTGGATAAGTGGAGAATCAGAGAGCTCCCCAGTTCTGGCACTGCTCAGCTTCTGGTTTCTGGGGCGAGCCAGGAGCTGAGCAGTGCCAGGACTGGGCCCCCTGCTGGTGAGGCTGACCAGGGACAAATTTGCTCCCAGTCAGCCTCTACATGAATGCTACTGCTCAGTAACTATGCAGTTAATCTAGTACCTGTATTTACAGGTACTAGCTAACTGTGCAGTAGACTAATACTCCACAGTCGCTACTGTGCATGGTTACATGGTGATGCTTTACTGTGCAGTAGATTAGTCTACTGGGCAGTAAACTGTCTCATGTAGACACACCCAGTTAAAACACTCAACAGATTTCCTTGTAAACTACATGCTGGTAAGGAATTTTAAGCATCCTGACTGATGCTAAGGAACTAGTCGATGAGCTGGAAATTGAATCTAGCTTCCCACAAGAAAAGCAAGTCAGAGAAGTGGTGCTTAACCTCTTGGCCCCACTGCCCAAGTGAGTGACACGCGTCTAGTCTTTAGGGTCCCAGACCCCATGCTGGTTCTGTCTGGCCCTATTTACCAGGATCAGGTCCTGTGCCTCCCTGTGTGACCAATTTAGCATGTGCAGGGCCACAGACTGTGGGGCTCCCCATAGACCTGTGGGGAGCCCCACTTGCCAGATGACAGAGCACCAGGGGACAAATCTGGTCCATGGGCTGGGGTTTGAGCACCCTGACCTAAAGTGTGAAGTTAGAAATGTTTGATAATGAGGCTGGAGCTGAACCACTAACGAATCTAGAAAGGAACTTATTTCCAGTATGTTTCAGATATTGTGATAGTCACTTGAAGAAAGATTTTTACAACTTGAGGAACACCATAAGGTGATCATTTTTTTTTTCCTTTAGGGGTATCTCCAAAACACTGATGATTACCTGGAAAAAATTACAACTGCAATTCATTTTTTAGAAGTATGAGATATATGGACAACCTGGTGAAGAGATATCTTCTAATATAAATGTCCTGACTCTCCTGGCAGATGACTGAAACTTGGAACCTAACTAAAAGCCACACTAGAGTTTCAGTACAAAAATAAACTTCTGTCCATTTCCAAATGTATCTATTGCACTTAGTATTCTATTAACCTTGCCTGTACTTGTTGCAAGTAGAGAACATACCGTATAGGTTTTTTGAAACTTAAGCTTATAAAGACATATTTGTAGTCTGTGATAGCTATGTCTCAATTGGAGGGTCTTTTAAAATTTTGCAGAGAGAACTGTCACCCAGAGCTTTATATGCATCAGAGGAAGAAAAGTTAAATTTACTAAAGTTGCCCACTGCTAGTCCCAAACTTTTGTGGAAGAAAAAAAGTTTTAAAAGACTGGTTGTATGACTTATAGTTAAGTTCCTCACCTTCTTTCATACTCCCAATATCATCAATAGACAAGAGTGCTGTCTGCCATTCTCTTAGTACTTTTTTGTTAATTTAGGAAAGTAATGGGGGAAGGCAGAAAAATTACTGTTGCTTACTGTAGAGCATAAGCAAAGGCTGACGCAGATTTGGAGGTTAAAAATCTTCTAATAATTGAATGTCCTTTCTCAAATGAAAAAGAAATGCTTTTCACAGGAGTTAGCAATCACTGGTGCAGCTGTGGTTAGGTTTATAGGTTGCAGTTGAGATACCCCTGTGATTAGGCAAAAGTAAAGGCAGGTAATTCCTCAGTCCTCCCTTCCACTCTCCACTCCCATTGCTTTGTTATAGTACAATGGGAACTATGGGCATTTTTACATGTGCAAGTGCCACAGCGTCGGGTGCTTACGCTTGCAGTTGTATAAGCGGTGAAATGTGTGTCAGAGCTGAGAAAATGGCGGCGGTGTGCTTTTGAACTAAAACACATAGAAGGTGCTTGAGTTCAAAAGTGCACTGCTGCTGTTTTCTGTGTACTGACACACATTTCACCACTTATACACCTGCACATGATGCAGTGCAGTGTGTCTCAGCTCGTGTGCGGAACAGACTTGATTAGCTGGAACAAGAGAGGTAGTTAGCCTTGTTGGTCTGAAGTTAGGAAGAAGGCAGGACACACACATACCTTATAGACTAACTAAATAAAATATATAGAGAGCATAAGCTTTTGTGAACTTGAGCTCACTTAACCAGATGCTGTGAAAGGACTAGTACAGAGTAGTGTATGAAGTGGAACAAATGATTTGAATACAAAAAGTGGGAAGGGAGGAGGGAGAGAAAAGGAGGAGGGAGGCAGTGCTGGGAGAGGCATATTGGGTAGTGGAACATCTACACTGTGTACCTGCTCACAGGGCAAATGGTCTAGATCCCAAAATCTTAAGAGTTCTACTACCTGGCAGATACAAAAATGATAAGAATAGGAAAGAAGACTGATGCATTTCTTCTTTTCTATTCTTTATTTCATCAGCCACTGTAACAGATAGACTGCTACCTGTACATCCTCCTGTCTCGTACCCATTAGAAGCTCTTTAGAAAGCATTAGCACATAAAAGTAACTCCTTACTGTCTGGTGCACTGTGCTGCTTTGTGTATGTATCACAGCCAGCAGCTTCCTTTGTTATGTAGTTTGAGCTGTACATCTAGCAAGGCACTATACCTGATCTGTATCCTCTGCCATTGCTTTGGGTAGGCTTCTGTATCACACTCCTGGCCCAGGGAGCCATGTGCCCACTCCATGCTCACCTTCTCCCATCTATCTCTGACTATTTATTCCACAACAGGCAAAGAGGGCACATTCATCATGTACTCTTCCCCTATTCCCAGATCCTGACTCCCAAGAGGGGCAGAGATAGGGGCTCAGATTAAGCTAAGGTGGCAGGAGCTCCTTGAATTCCAGGATAGGTACAACAAGTTGGGAGAGTAGTCAAATCCCCCAGTTCCTCACAGGTCTTGAGTCTCATTTGGGGAAATAGGAATTCAGTTCAGAAACACCCAGTGAGGAAGGGACATTGTAGTCCTCCTTGATTTTGAGCATTTGGCCTGTGTATATCTAGTCCTTTGTTGGATACCATATTCAGTACAGTTTTCCCAAAGGGGTAGTGGATGTCATGCAATAGTGTAGGTATATGTCCCACAACTGAAACTCTTTGGGGCCTAACCAACAATGCCTGCAGATCAGGTTTAAAGCACTTTCGTTCCTGGATCAGAGGCGTTTTTTGGTGTATATGGAAGGGAGGTTATGAGCAACAACCAGATTAGGGTCTGGGCTAATTCTTCAGGGAAAATATACCCAGAGCTTGTTTGGGCTTCTGATATGAGTATTCATATACAGATGGTTGTGTGAAGATTTATGCAAGCACTCCCAGACTGACTTGATCAGGCATTTGAAACCATGTAGCTTATGCAAGGCTAATTTGCTTCTATTTCTGAGCTAAATTCAATAAAGGAATCAAGGTTTGGCTCCATTTTGCCTTGTGTATTTCCTTACGCTCGTTAGTTAGAGCAACTTCATCATTGTACAGTGAACAGCAAATTGCTCTGCCACATACCATCCACACAGGTGTAAATGTCAAGCTAAATTGCTGTACTTAAGCCTGCTGGTGTGTGTATGTTGTTTTTTTTTTCTTTGCTTCAAAATCTGATGCTTTCATAGTCTCTTCATTACTTTACACCCTGGGCAATGAATCAAGAGAGACACCCATTCCAGAGCTTCACAAGTGAGATAAGGAAATCAATTTTACTTCATGAAAGATAAAACTATTGGTGCAGAAGATTAATGAACAACTCTAGTTGCTTTATGGCAGTGAACTCTTGATGATTGATCCAAAACCAGACAAAAATCTTGTACTTCATCACTAACCTGGGTTTCTATATAGAGGAGAGAAGTGAACTGATACTTAAGTTGTGCACATCTCAAGACACTACACAAGTCATTCTGATTGGCATTTTACCCAGGAGAGGGCCAGAACTGGAATGGCAAAGATATTTACAGGTCATTGCTAAATGCAGTGCAGAGCAGGGAATAGTTGTGCAGCAGAAAGCTCTAGCTACTTTATTAGTC
>NW_005842318.1:1066549-1084175 GCF_000455745.1 Alligator sinensis
ACTATATTCTCAAGGAAGAAAAATAACCCCCAAAAAACCAGACTGGCCTTGCTCATACCAGAGAATTAAGCACATTCAGTGACTATATCTACTAATTGTTTTGATAAGATCACAAATATTTTCTTGTGGTGATAAATCATAATTTCTCCAGAATATATGGAAAATATAATTTTATGCAGTATGAAGTGTTGCAGCTGCTGAGATTGCCTGTGTGGACATACTGCTTTCCCAGAGGGCATTTCACCTGAATAACAATTAAAAATAAATAATGATCATGAAACTCAGCATTATATTTAAAGAAGCAGGTTATTATTTGCATGTTTCAACACAATATAGTTAAGTAACCACCAGGGAGCTGGTTCTACTGTCAAACCCAACAACTTAAATCAGTGTAAGTCCATTGACTTCGCTGGAAATTGTGTTACTGTCAAGTCTAGTTTGCAGTATAGTTTGGTTTGTTTAGGTTTACTTGGGATGGTTGTGAGCTATAGCACTGAAATCCTAACATAACCAGACTCCTTCAAAGTTGAGTACTGTTTGGATTTAGTCTTTTTCCTTTGATCTACTTGCTACTGCACTCAGTTATGCCCTTCAGATTCAAGTATTTGTGTTAGCAATATAGGCTTCTCAACAGAAAGGCGATTTTTAAATTTTAACTCCTAAATGGACTTCATAAGTTGAACACTTGAAATGTGTGGTATAATTCTGGATCACATGAGAATATCTAGTACAGGGTACAGCTCTAAACTGGATGGTTAAAATGTATCCAAATTACATTAAAACTTTATTTTCACATACAGTGAGGGTTGCTACAAGTATGGTTGTTTGCCTTAACTGGTAACTGCAATGTGCTTTCATAAGGGTTTTAAAGAGCAATAGGATGGTTCTTGGAATTTATATTCATTAGAGTATCTTGGGTCCACTTTGTTTCTAGTTGTGTGCAGCTAATAATTCATTTCTGTCACCAGACTTGTCCTGTAGTGCTACCGTCAATCCATCATTCCTCTCTTTACTGTGCACACTGAAGTACTTGCTGAGAGCAGACAGTAGTAGTGTGTTGGAGATAGGGGGCTTTTGAATCTTTTAAATTCATTTATTTTAAGTAAGAAAAAAATCTTACTCACAGGGCAGCCACTGCTTCAATGTTGCTGGTGTTGGAAAGAGCGGGAAGGGTAAGAGACAGAGAACAACGCACAGCGTAGATAGGACTTTTTCATGTTGTGTGGGCCAGTAGTTATTCTAACAGCCCTTAGTTTCACAGCAGGTATGGTATGATATATTTTATCACTCCAGGTATGGTGTGATATATAACATACTTATATTTTATTTATGTCACCTATAATTTTCATGAGTCACGGATTCACAAAAGTTTGGGGCTGGAAGGGACCTTGCGCGATCGTTGCATCCAGCCCCCCTTGCTCTGGGCAGGAAAGACTGCTGGGGTCAAATAACCCCAGCAAAGTGTGCGTCCTTTTGAAGATCTCTAGGGTAGGTGCTTGCATCACCCCCACTGGGAGTCTATTCCAGAGTCTGGTCACATGAACCATTAAGTTTTTCCTTATATCCAGTCTGAAACCTTCTTCTAGGACATTGGTCTCCAACCTTTTTAAGTAGGAGATCACATTTGGCATTTAAAAGCAACCCAAGATCTACCATTCATGGCCCTCCTCCTTCCCCCTCTCTGCCCAGCAGGTCAGTCTGTGGGAAGGGAAGGGCAGGGGGGAGCAGATTGAGGCAGAGGGAGAAAAAATTATTTGGGGGCCCACCTCCCCAGCAGGTGTCTCACCTGGCAGGGGGCCCTCTCAACTTACCCCTGCTCCTGCCTCTGCAGCACTGTTCCTCACTGTGGGGGCTTGATCTAGCCACTGCCCCTTCCCTCCCCCACAGACTGACCTGCTGGGCTGGGGTGCACATATGCATGCATGCGGGCATTCAGCCCCCGACTCCAGCCTCAGATGGACTCCAAGAGGCTCTGAGATCTACCGGTGGATCGAGATCCACTGGTTGGTGACCACTGTTCTAGGAGTTTATGACTGTAGCTTCTGGTTTCCCCCTAGGGCACTCTGGTGAATAGTTATTTGCCTAGCCCTTGATGCTCACCCCTGATATATTTGTAAGCTGCCACCAAATTCTCCTGAAGTCTTCTTTTTTCTAGGCTGAACAGTCCTATATCTGTCAGCCTTTCCTCGCATGGCTTGCTCTTTAGGCCTCTAATCATACAAATGGCTCTTCTCTGGACTCTCCTTTGATATTTGGTTGAGGTAGCCTTTTCCTGTTAAGTTCTGTGAAACCCATACCTGAATGGGATGGTAACATAGAGAAGATGTCCAGAACTAGGCAGAGAATACAGTTTCACATTGAATTAGAGACACCAGTCGGAGCTGTCTGAATTGTGAAACTACGGGTCTGATTCTTTGGTTTAGCTGAGCTGAACTCAGCCCAGAACCTGGTCCTGTAGATGTGTGGGGAGGCTGCTCTGATGCAAGCTTTAGTTAAAGCACCCCCACCAGTATGTTGAAATGCAGGGATGCTGATACACAAAACTGCAGAGCATGTGTAAAAAAGCCCACAGTGGTGACTGGTGTCTGCAAATGTGATTTAAGTCATTTCCACCTTCCTCAGGCCTAATGCCTAATGGCCTTTCACAGCCATAAGACACTTTTCTGGCAGTCAGGAGCTGGCCACCTACAGGACTGACCTGAAGATGTCCAATTTTCCTCCTATATCTTCTGGCCACCAAGGCCTGAAATGATGGTAACAACTAGGCCAGTGTAAATTGGCAAGTATTTGCTTTGGATTCAGATTTGGTGGATTCAGGGGATTTGAATCACTGTCCCAGTCCCAAATTGATTCGGCTGCTGCCTAATCAGCTGTATCTCCAAATCAAACAGGCCCCATCTTCTGCCCACTCCTGCCCAGCCCCCATGTCCTGGCTCTTTAAAAAAAAAAAGAAAAAAAGCCCTGCACTTGCCAGGCTGGGGGGGGAGGGTGATCTCCACTGCACCCCACTGTCCCACACTGCATAGGGGTGCTCTGCAGCACCTGATGAGTGCGGGGCTTTTTTTTTTTTTTTAAAGCTGTAATGCTGGGGCTGGACAGGGCAGCCATGGCGGGGAGGGCTGGGAGAGTGGGTGGGGGATGGGGGCTTGTGGCAGAGTCCCCACTCAGCACAGGGCAGTGGGGATCACCCCCCCACCAGTTGGGGGGTGCTCAGGGGGGTTGGGGAAGTAGGCAGGGGATGGGACCTGGCAGGAGTCCGCTCATGGTCCTCTCCCCCCATGGTCCTCTCCGCCCTCCCCCAGCCCCCTATTTACTGGCATGGAGCCTGGGTCCAGCTACCTATGGCGGTGAGCAGGGACTGCCTGAATTTCCGAATCTCTGAATCATTCTCCGAATCTTTTCTGAATTGATTTGGAGGCTTTGAATTGATCTGGACCTTTTATTGGTCTCCCAATTAGATTTGGAGAATCTCCTCCAAATTGAACCAGCACCCAAAGCTTCTCACAGCCCTAGTGACAACCCAGTGCCACTTGACTCTCTCATGCTGGGGGAAATAATCAAGTCTCTAGATCTCTATGTCCATGTCTTCCTGTAGGTAATGAGCATTCTCCTGTAGGCCTGAAGTTCAATTGACTTATGTCATATTCTTAACTTTTGTGGTTAAGTTAACTTGTGTTTTGACGAAAATCCTGATGGACTATTTGTACTTAATAAAGATTTCATAGATTTCATAGACATTAAGGCTGGAACAGACCTCGGAAGATCATCAAGTCCAGCCCCCTGCCCCAGGGGCAGGAAGTCAGCAGGGGTCACAGGATCTCAGCAAGATAAACATCTACATTTCTCTTTAAGGCATTCAAAGTAGGTGCTTGAACCACCTCCAGTGGCAGTGGATTCCAGACCTTGGGGGCTCGGACAGTAAAGAAGTTCTTCCTTATGTCCAGCCTGAAATAATCCTGGAGTAGTTTGTGATCATTTGACCTTGTCATTCCTTGGGGCGCTCTGGACTTCTCAGGCAAAGGCAAATGGGGGTGCCAAGAGAACGTTAGCTAGACCAACATAAAAAATATCTCTCACTGTATCCCCATTATTAGTGCCAGATCCTGATAATTTTAGGGAAGAATTCTCCCACTTTATTCACACTGTTGACGTTAACAAGGCTATTCCTGTGGGGATTGCTCATGAGAATACATACTGTGGTATCTAACCCTTAGAATGCGGAATCTGAACAACAACATATCAGCAAATGCACAGGTTATTTTTGGTAACTATATTTAAAGATGCACTATATATTCAAAATGAAGGTGATTTTAGGCTGAACCACTATTCAGGAAGTACACTGATAAATGGTTTCTAATCCATTGTCTCTCTAACATTTCTAAGTTCATTGCTATTAGCATCCTTAGCAAATCTTTCTAAAATCAGGGTATCACATGGCAGAAATATAATCTTAATTACATTCTAATGCCACGGCAGCTTGCATCAACAGATTTTTGTTCCGTACACTGTGTGTGGTACATAGCAGTGGCACAAATATTTTCGTAATCGATTAATGCTTGGGAAAAATGGATTTTAAAGTTATTTGCCATTAGTGATGCTTGTATTTTTACAGAAAACAAATCCAAGCTACCCTGGAAACAAAGAGAAGTGTTTGTTTATTGATTCTACCTATTGTTTCTGGGTGCTACTAGTAGGTGACTCCAGCATTTGGTGAAAAAAAGTGTCATGATATAGCAGGACATATATCTGATGTCAGTACTGCACTGCCGATATTTTGATTCTATAACTATAACATATATAAGGGTTAAGTGTTTTTCAGTATTGATTATTATATTATTGTAATTAGGAACAGGTGCATATAAATTAGGAGAGAGACAAACTAATTGTTAGTAAAGAACTCCTGTACAATAAAAAACTACATATCAAAATGCATAATTAAGCATTAATGACCAAGATCATTATTGGCAATTGTATTTCACTTGCAGTAGATTTTGGCTTAAGGTGAGCCTAATGTCTTAGTCAAGCTGTCACTCATGCTGCTGTTCTTTTGTTTGCTTTACAACTGACTCTCACTGTAGCCTTGACAGAAAGATCTGAGAAATTATTAATATATGAATTTAAAGGAAGGAATTTAAAGAACCTTATAAACAGAGTTCAGTTCTGTTGCTAGCACTATCCTTGATCTATAACATCTAATATATCATACCAGGCACAAGGCTGAATAAGAAAACTTTGAGTCTGCCAGGTTATTTATAGAGCATTCAGGACATAAACCAACCAACTCTATAAGAATGCATTCTCTTATTATTTAATGCTAATATGTATCAAGCAAAAGCACCTCAGTTATCTTTAGCATTCTTAATATCTGAAGTGGGACCTCCCCAGCTTGCTTTGAGCTTGCTGGCATTATATCTCACTGCTTCCCTTTACCCCTTTCCCCCCTTCCTCTTTTCTGTCAGCCACCAAGAAAAAGACACACCTTCTTACAGGTGTGTTTTTATCTGTCATCCAGGTTTGCCTCAGTCTAACTGCAACAAGACTCAGCCTTCACTGTTTGCTGATTTTCAGCAGTGAGTTATTTCTGCTTAAAACTAGGGTAAGATCTGCTTGCATGAATCCTAGTTTTCCTTGTCTATACCACGAAATTATACCAGTTACTGATGCCAGTTACTGACTATGAGCTACTGAAACTGAGGCAAATGCTCAGTAGATGAGACTACCTTAACCCTTTTGTGTGTTGCAATGCTATAATCAAAAGAGAAAAAGAATTTAGCTGTTTCCTGCAGTGCTTCATTAGTTACACTCAGGTGGTTGATAAGTTTCCTTGAGGAACTTGGTGTCATAGTAACACAGATCCTGGGTCACCAATTCAGAGTTCTCACCATGCAGAATTCTCATTACAGTGTGAGTTGCATATCTAGCTTCTATGTGTGTGTTAATGGGAGTCGTTTGTAGAACTGCCTGAGCACTCCGATGGGAATTTGGCTTTAATGGCTACATTTTCAAGGCACCGCATAGGGTTTTTGCTGTGTATTAGCTGCTAGAATGCCAGGCATTTTTAAAAAAATGCTTATCCAGTTGGCTCAGGTATCAGTTTAAAATGATAACATTCTTCTCACTCATTTTATATAATGATTTAGAATGTTTTTCAAGTTGAGGTAAAATATCAAGGCTCCCTGATGTTCATGTCTCAAAATAAGCAACAGAAGAATTTCCAAAGGTTCTAAACTTAGAGATAAATAGCCCAAAGTTCAGATGCTCTTTCTAAGCCACTATAGTCTGTAAAACTGGGCTAGAAGCTTTACAGTATTTCAAATATTTTCTGATGTTATCTGGCCAAAAAGAATGGAAATAGCTTTTCTATTGCATTTGTTTCTGGAAATCAGGAGGGGGATATGAAACAACTCAATCCTAGGCTATCCTTTAATTTTCCAGGTTACTACTAAATATTGTAGAGCAAATCCATCTGCGTGCATTACTCTATTATACTGTTACCATGTCACTGGAATTCTTTACCGTGGAATAATTATTCCAAGATACTTGATTGTTTAAGTTCCTGTAGAAAAGAGGGACTCTCTATTTGTTCCCCAAGATGTTAATGAAAATTCTTTGTTGCATGGTATCTAAGTCATAGCTTGGAACAGTTTCCAGACTCATACAATCCTTGCTCTTTTGTTGAGGTTACTGTCTTGCCAAATGGTAGTCTGATCAGGTAAGTTCAGAGTAGGGTTTGTCATTAAGGATAAAGTCCCTATTGTTTCAGAGGCCTAACTGAGAGCATGACTTACGGTGCCTGCAAACAATACTTGCCTTTGCCCAGTTTGATTTTAATGGAGCTGAAATGTGAAGCTAAAACCATAATTTTGTTAGTATTTGTAGCCAGGATGTATATATTCTTTGCAATAACTTCTTGGCCTGGATTAATATTGGAACTGCTAAAGAGGGCCCTATGACTATATATGCTAATGTTATATGACTCAGAATCTGACATAGCAGTACAAATTTTCCTTTGGCTTTTTGTGGATCAGAAGAACCATCCATATACTTTTGTGCAAATTTAAATTTGTGGTGTGCATTCACCATTCTTACAGCAATTTTGTAGAGTTTCTTTTGTCCAATTCTGGGGGGTATTTGGTGAAGGAATCTGCATCTCTGGGCGCTCAATAATAACAGGAATGGAAAAGTAGGGTAGTGACTGCACAAGTCATTGAAGTGTAGATTTCAAACTTCCAGGCATGGACTATTTATGTTTAGAGAACTATACCAAGTAACAGGACCAGGCCCCAAGGATATGTAGAAAGAAGCTGATTTTATGGCTATCTCCTGTAAATTGAAGGAACAGGGAGAATTGGGAGGATTCCAATCCCTCTAAAATCTCAGCCCAGCACTTTAAGTTGGGCAGCACTGTCCAGCTGGTGCCTGCAGGCCCACAGGCTCCTATAGCCGCAACTTCCTCTGCTGCATGATGATGAGGGCCCAGGGGAGTGTATTGTGCATTGTATGGCCTGCATGGTGTGCGGCCCCCCAGCCACACCAATGTTGGTCAGCCCTGATGTAGGGTAAGCTCATTCTGCATACAAGTCCCCTGAAATCCAACCCCATCTACTTTGTAGAAGGGAATTACATAGGTTACATGGGGACAGCAGTATAAGAAGGCACAGAGCGTACCTTCTATTTCTGCACCAAGATTTTTGCAGCACTAATATCTGTTTGATCACTCTCTCATGAACCCTTGCGAAATAGACATTGCTTTCAGTAAAATCATTTACTATTATAATTATTTGGAAAATAACTAAATCATTGTTTTTATTCAGTTCCTCCATTGGCTGAATGTGTTTTGGGGAGGAAAGAGATTGTGGGCCTGCTAAATGCATTCTCTGTGCACCCAGACCTCCTGACTTTGGTGGGTGGATTGACTATGCAAAGAATGCTGGCTTGTGAGAAGAGGCAGAGAGACCATCTGTGTGTAAAAGGCCAGTTTAGTCTCCAGGCTCATTCAGTCCTTGGTTTCTCTGCTGAGTTGCCAGTGACAGTGCCAATCAATGACATCTGTAGTGGTGGTTTGTGACTGAGTAGTTGATGCCAATCATGTGGAAGACTTGAGCCTGGAATTTCATTCTGCATTCTCTAGGGAAGCTATCCAGAGAGCAGAGCACAGAGGTGATGTGCTCTTGGCAGCTTTGGCTGCTGAGTGAGTAGGCTGATATAATTAGAGCTTTCTCAGAGTAAATGGCTTAATTCCTATCTATAATGAATTGAAATAATCAAGTGTAGAGGTCAGGCATATGTGGATTACTATAGCCAAATCAAAGTCTGATAAGAAAGGACAGAGTTTTTTAGACATCTGTAGGAAGATGAGGAATTTTTAACACCTATAGCTCTTTGGATGTCTAGAAGTGACAGGGAGGCCAGAAAGACCTCAAAGCAGCAGGATGTTTTGGCAAGTGGAGGGTCACTTGTCAAGGACAGAGGGACATGTTATGGACATAATAAATTCTTGTTTGAAGAACTTACCTTTATTCACCATCAACACCTCTACATCTCTCCTGTTCAGTTTTAGCTATAGTCTTCAGCCAGGTGTTAATGACTCCCATAGCTAAGACGGTTGGAACATAGTATTGTTAGCATTTAGGGTTTGCCTGTTCTGCTAGTACTCTTGCCTATTCCATGAGTGGCTTCATGCAGCTGTTGAACAGACCAGAGAAAAGCAGCAAGTCAGATGTTCTATAGTTACCCATTGCAACACCAGGAAGAAGCATTCCTGTGATGTCTGAAGCAGAACAGAAGCAGCAGAAGAATATCATCATATACATGGAAGGTTTGAACAGAATAATCACAAATTTATATTTCTTATCCATGAATGAAAGGAAGTCACCATCTCCAGTTAAAAAGCAACTAAAACAGATGCTGACTGTGTATTACATGTAATATGTGTAAGTCCTCATCATACACGAGGCACAGTTAAATGAATTTGCCTTTTAATACGTTGATATGTAAATAACATTAAATGTATTTGTTCACTAATACAACAAAGCAACGATGTGCACCCACAAGAATACATTTACTTGAAATAGAATCCTAAATCTTTCCTTTTTAAAAAAAAGAAACCCCCCCCATCCAATTAATTTTCCATCAGTGATTCCACTTCAGAGATTCTTGAACTCCAAATAAGAGTTGATTAATAAAATATATAGAATCAAGATGAACTGCACTGGCAAAAAAGTAGCTACACATCACACACACACACACACACACCCCTCCCAAGGAACCTAAAGGGGGAAAATGCACTTTAGCATAGAGTTATGGAAAGAAAAGTGACTTTAAAACTGGCACCTTGCTATGTCATTTATCTGATCTTCATGTATATTTTCCAAGTCAAATCTGCTTAGTCAACTGATAAAAGCAGATATTATCAGCAGCCCTGCAGAGATGACATTGGTATGGACAGCCAAGGCAGATTTTATTCTGCTTCATACATTATCTTCCCAGAAATCTGTCAGTTCTGATTCTAGAAACATTACCATTTATCTTTACATACAAAGCAGAATCAACATATTTTTATATCCAGATTGTGGCTTAAGTTTTGTGAGGTGCAGTTGCAGTTACAAATCTAAGCAAATCAGATAAGAAATTATTTGTGTTCCTACTTTGTTACCTCCCAGTGGTTTACTGGGCAAACCTCTTACTATGTGTTCACAGCTCCTGAAACAGCCCTCTTGCATACAATAAAAACACATAGCATTTTGATACAAATCTCTTATTTTTTTCCCCTAAACTTTGCTGCGTATATTTTTTAGTTCAAATTCTGCTCTTGGTTGCATTGAGGACATTTCAATTACTTTTAATCACTGTCTCAAACGTAGATATAAGAGTTTTTGCAGGGATATAAAACTGCTGTCATAAGGAGACCATAGTGGGTCATGTCCTGGGGTGGCCAAGTCACGCCCCTAGTGGCCACCTGGATCCCACCTTGGTTACCCCCTCTAACCTCTCAGGGTGTTCATACACGTGGTCCAGGAGCGTGCATGTGTGTATGGGGTGGGGAGGAGGGCATGCTTTAATTACCTCATTCTACGAGCTTTAGTTAAAGCGCCTCTGCTGCCGTTTTTCAGGGCAGGGACATTGATACGTGAGATGCTGGCGTCTACTGGTGTGTGGTAATTGCCATGCTCTGGCAGACTTGATTAATCAGGTCTGTGCCAATGCACTGTAATTACAGCATGTTAGGGCCGCCTTGCTGCTCGTGTATAGGTGCCCTCAGTGTTCCACCCTGCTGTCTTGCTTGTCATGCCTTGATGTTATAATTGGACTGGAAAGCTGCCCTTAGAGGTCAGCGGAGTTTTACTTCAGGTCCTAGAGCCTTGTCTGGGCTGAAGCCCAATGACCTAGACCCACTTTATTCTGGCTGGGCCCCTCCACCCAAGGTCTACTGTCCCAGGACCCTAGGCTTCTGGGCCCCAGCTCCAGCCTTGCCCTTCATGGGCTCCAGGCCCCTCAGCTCCAGTCTCACCCCTCATGGGCTCTGGACCTGTGCCCTCAGTCTTTTCTGCCACATGCTACAGCCCTTCAGCTGATAGCAGCACTCCCCCCAGATACTGCTTGGGGTCTCCAAGCTTCTCAGGGCTTGCAACTGGGCCTTGACCCTTTCAGCCTTAGCCCTTATGCTGCTCCCCAACTTGGGGTCCTACCATCCTTCTCGGTGCCCGCCTCCTCCCCTACAGCCACAATCTGGTCCTTTGTTTTAAACCTCAACACAATAAAAAGTACAATCCTCTGCTCCCAAACCAAAAGTCCCCACACTCCAACTCTGGGTCAATGTCACACTGTGGTAACCAGCTACAATATAAGACCAAAATACTTAGCTCTGCTGCCTGCTGGTGACAGGGCTTCCTTGCAGCTCCCCAAATCTGCAGTCATAGAATCATAGAAAGTTAGGGTTGGAAGGGACCTCAGGAGGTCATCCAATCCAACCCCTGCTTAAAGCAGGACCAGCCCCATCTTGATCATCCCAGCCAAAGATTTGTCTAGCCAGGTTTTGAAAACCCTCAAAGATGGAGTTTCCACCACCTCTCTGGGTAACCCGTTCCAGTGTTTTACTGCCCTCCTAGTGAGAAAATTCTCCCTAATATCTAACCTAAACTTCCCTTGCTGCAACTTGAGACCATTGTTCCTTGTTCTGTCATCTGCCACCACTGAAAACAGTCTAGCTCCATCCTCTTTCAAACTCCCCTTCAGGTAGTTGAAGACTGCTATTAAGTCTCATCTCAGTTTCCTCTTCTGTAGACTAAATCAGCCCAGTTCCCCCAGTCTTTCCTCATAAGTCATGTTCCCCAGCTCCCTCACCTTTTAGTCCTTCCTCCTTGGCCAGTCAGGCCTCCCCCCACAGCTGGGCCTCAGGCATGGACCTGGTTTTATAAGGCCTCTAATCCCTTCTTTGGGTTACCTGATGCACTACTTCCACCCCAGCCCTGTTAATCACAGATCGCACTATGCTGGCCACTCCTGGGATGGGTGGTCATTTTATTACAGGGCCTTCTGCCACTATTAGTCCATCCAGGGGGGCTAGAGTCAGCCAGCTGCTCCCTGGCTCCCTCTCTCCTCTGCTCCATTACAGAGACCCATGCTTATTTATGTGTAGTCATTCTCTAATTAATAAAAAACTCATCATTTTCATGTACTGTATACTAAAGACAATTTTAAAAGCTGCTTGTTATTTAAGAAATAATTTATGCTAGTGGAAGGGCATTGTGTCTATGAAGGTGGTTATTAAAATATTAATTAGTCACATGCATAAGCAGATTTGGCAATATGCATCTTCAGGGGCATTTTCTAGTTTTGTATTTTCTAGTATTAATCTAGATTTCATATTTGTAATACTTTCCCCTCCCCATGCTCTGGCTGGGACAAACCTACATGAGTTCTGTGTTCTCATGCACTGTATCTTAGAGATGTAAAAACCTCTGGATTTGCAGATGGTTGTTGCTCCATCAGTCGGGAGGCTGTTGGGCATTCAGTCACCATTGTGAATGACACTAGTTGTGGATTTTCCTGTTTTGGATTTCCACATAGCAGGGTGGGCCACGAGTAGGCTGTCATCTTCCACCCCTGGATTTGCAGAGAAACCTTTTTGTTTTCTATGCACCATCTCTCCAAGGTCAGCAGATGCTGATTCTGGCCTCTATATCCCTTTCTTCACCCTGGAAATATAAGAGCTCCTAGCTGCCTTGCGCTCTCTTCCTTTCACTTCACGATCTCTCTTGACGCTATGCCATATGACAGGCAGCTTAAACTGCATGTAGGACTATGAAACTTTCATAGCCCAGTCACTTGAGAATTCCCCTAGCCAAAAACGTATTCTGGAATTGACTCTTATCTAGTAATAAAAAATGAAGATAGAAACCTATCTCTTTGACATATCCTCAAGCATGACTAGCAGTTACCACAAGTTCACCATAGCTTTTATTCCATAAGCCCACTTCATTACTTTATTTCTCACTCACAGGGGACAACATAACCATCCTATCTATCTCTTAAGCCCACACTCAAAGCATCATCTCTCTAGGTCCTTACCTCTAAGCTATGTCTAAGTCTTGCCAGTTTGTTCTACAGAACACTTCTAAAATACAGTCTTTTCCCTAGCCATTCACACAGCTAAAACTTTTGTCCGGGTTCTTATTATCCAATTTTTTTGATCATTGCAATACATTTTTCTGGTCCTGACGAATGCTATTTTGCTCGTTGCTCTCATTTTAGCATGTGGCTGTAAGGTTCGTTTTCCTAGAGTGTTGTGCTAGTCATGTAACCCCTCTATGGCTCTTTTCATTATTTCCCCTTCTTCTGCATCAAATAAGCTACTTGTCTTCACCCTTAACGACCTTCATTGCTTATCTTCACGTTATCCCTAATTCAGTAGTGAGGTTAACTCTTGCCTCTTGACTTTCCCATGATGCAAGGCTATCATCCACTTGTTCGATTTTCAAAACAAGCACTTCCTTGCTTTTCCTCATTCTGTCTCTCATGCTTGGGAGGGGATCCCCATGAGCATCTGCAAAGCTTCTACACTATCTTCCTTTAATTTCCTTCTTAAAACTTCTTTTCCATGATGCCCACAACAAATTGAAAAATGGTAAGAGGATGCTGAGGTCCTATGACCACTGACCATCATGCTGACCAGTATTTGTCTCATTACTCCTCTGTCGCACTCACCTAAAAGCGGCTGCAGACATTTCATCCACCACTTCATTCTGGCCAGTGCTTGCAGGGCGGGGCACCGGCACTCCTGCCTGCCCCCCTGCCCATTGCCTAAGTGGGGAGCGTGGCCTGACATGGGGTGCACCAGTGCTCTCAGGGGGTGCAAGTGCACCCCCATGCACCCCCTATGCAGCACCCCTGCCACATACTGTATCTTTCCTTATGCAGTAGTCTGCTCCCTTAATTTTTGAAAGGATAGTGAGAGGATTGGGGGATATCATTATCATCACAAGAACATTCTCAAACATTTAGATTTATGAGCAACATTAATAATTTTATCGGGACTTGTAGTAGAGATGATATCTTTTATTAGACCAACAAGATTTTTGCAAAAAAAAATTCTTTAATTGCAAGCTTTCAGGCACAAACACCCTTCATCAGGCATTGGAGAAAAGATTATAAAAGTTCTCCTGGGTAGAAATGAAAGTTCATATTTCATTGGATTTCACAGAGGAGTCAATAGATGGAAAACTCCTCTGGGCAGTCAGTTCATAGCTAGTATGGAGTCTCTCATCTCCTGTGAGGATCTGTGATGATGCATATTACCTTGAAACAAAGGCAGGAGCAGGATCTCAGGTTTCAGGTGGTCGCAGTTGCTTTCTGCTTGGGAAAATATGAAGATTTAATTAAAAAAAATCAGCTAAAATTCAATATCTTCCATGTGTCAGTTGGATACCTGACACCTTAATAAGTTTGTCCTTGTCCCTGTTCTCCCTTGCCCAATACCCTGGCTTCTTGTTTCCTCCCACTCTGATTCTGTACACTTTCTTCCTGGTCCAATCCCAACCTCCTTCCTGCTCTGTAATATATTTTGTACGGGTCAGTATAGTAGCACTCTTACCTACACCAGAGGGCTTCTTATTCCTTAGTATACTTGGGGGAGAATATGGCAATCATGAAAAATATGACAATTTATGAAAAATCAAAGACCAAAGAAAAGAAAGATGTTTTTAAAATGAAAAATTAAATTACAAAAATTCTCTCTCAGAAAAGCAGGATAGAAAGTTTCTCCACATTTTCCACTGCAGAGTTTGAATGGAAGGAATTCTAGTCTCACTTGCTTATATTTCTTTAACATATCATTGTTAATTTTTCCCAGAACAGTAATGAAAAATGTCCTGTGTTTTGGCTGCTCCACCAGTACAAAGTGACCCTGCAGATCTGGTTCATGGAGGTTCACACCAATGCAGATTCCTTTCATGGCACAGAGCCAGTGGAGTGATTGCTGTATCACCACCTGAGTTCATGACAAAACTTTTATTGATTTCTATGAGGATGGAGCAGGCTCTTTTCCATAGAATCTGGACCCAAACAGACCAGTCCTATTTCATGCCCCAAGGCAGGAGTGGATCCATGATTTTTTAAAAGGGGGTGCAGAAGCAGTGACCAGGGGTGCAGGGGTCCCTCCCCCAGCCTCTCCACCCCGGGGCAGGTAGGTAGACTATGCTGCTAGAGCAGTAGCTGGGGTCTTTATTGAAGTCCTCCTCCCTCCCTTCCCCTACATGCACAGCAGCATGTCCCCTCCCCTACACTTCTATTTCCCCCCTCCCCTGGCCACTGCTGCAAATGTCCCTAGCTGACCTGGGGGTGGGGTGGGGGGACAAAGACTCCACAGCTGCTCTGGTCCTGCTTCACCTGGGCTGCATGTGAAACCATGCTTGGCCACAAACAGCAGTAGTGGTGGCTGTGGCAGCAAGCAGGTTCTCTTTTCCCACACTTGCTCTTGGGCTCACAGGGATCATTTGGGGCAACCAGGCAGGGAGGAGGAATCTTCCTACCACTGCTGCTGTCCCTGGCTGAGCCCAGCCCCCCCATGGAGCCCAGCTGGAGTGGACAAGTGCTCTGAAGCCTCCTCCACCCGCAAGGCAGTCAGAGACAGTGGCAACAGTGTGGTGGGGAGGAGGGGAAGGGAAGGGATATACTGCTGAGCATGAAGGAGAAGGCGAAAAATTCTTACCTGATTTGTGGACTTAAAAAAGTACCAGGCTGCTAGTTCATGCCACTGCACCCACTCTGGATCTGCTCATACCCAAAGACCACAAGACTGTATTCCAGGAGAGTAGTATTGGACCTGCTTGTATCAATTTATCTGAAATGGAGCTGAACTGGATCCAAATTCTATTGGATACTGTGCACATTTATCTCCTCTCCTGTATGTGAACCTTCCAGATCCATCCTCCCTTTTTGATAAACTGCTGGGTAAAAAAGCAGCTCACACTGCTGACACCAAGATGGGTGTCTTCTCTGAACCTTCGTAACTCTTAGGAAGTAATATGAACCTGTACATTATTGCGGAGATGGACAGACAGTTTAGACAGTCAAGAAAAACTGTTGAGCTGACTGACAAATAACAAGTTTTTCCAGCATATTGTACCAGATATTATGGTCATTGTGTGACTAGGTATTTGAAAGCTAGAAAAATTAGGCTCTCAGTTTTCTCGCTGACAACTGCATAATTCACTTCCTTAGTAAATTCATTTAGAGCTATAGCTATGTTGGGAAAAAGCCTAAAGCCAGATTATGGACCATAAAAGAATAATTGTATAATGGAGGGTAAGCAACTACTTCCATCATCTTAGAAGTAACAGAAGGTACTTAGGAAGGCAGTTATTCAATGTTAATAGTGGGCTACCTTTCTGACAGGGCACTGCTTTCCATGATTTAATCCAACTAGAGCCCAAATGTTGTTAAATAAATGTCAAGAGTTTAAGAAATATATGCAACTTGTCATACAGCTTAATTTAATTCTGGGCTATGCTATGGGTCCATATCTTGCTGGAATAATCTTACCCTTTACCTTAGTGCTCTCATTCTGTCTAAGCCTTAAAGGGAATGGTAGCATGTTTCAAAACTCTTCAATATAGAATTTTATATGTACCGTCCTATTGTGTGAGTGTCCAGGCTACATATTCTCACCCCATAACATCCCCTATGCCCTTATTATAATGCTGAGACAGAGGGTTAGCCCTTGAATTCAACAGGGGTGTTTCTGCCAAGTTTTCACATGGGGCAGAGGGTAAAATGGACTTTATTCTCTGTGCCAACCTGTAAAGCTGGTTAGGCCTAATGAAGCAGACTTGATTAATTTCTTTCAGCAGCAAATAACTGTGATCTTAATTGCAGGTGTAGGATAGCAGCTGAAGGAGTGATAGGATTAAGGGACACTGCTTACAGGATAACACAGCACCCAGGCATGGGCAAAGAGGTAGGAGCTCAGAGACAGAAGGTATGAATAGTAGCATAATAGAAAAAATCAGAAACCAGGGTTATAAAGAAGCAAAGGGAGATGGGCCAGGAGCAGGATAGGACAGAGATAGAGTTTGTTTGGGGATAGACAAAAGAATCTAAACCCTAAACTCAGGAATGTCTTCATTCCTTTTCTGTTAGCAGACAGTAACAGCCATTGGTGCCACATAAAGGACAGAAGCACATTACTGCTGTAGCATGGGTGTGTTCATGAGCTCAAGCAGTAGGTCTCTGTTATGGAGCTAGTCTAGGTACAGACGTGACCCTCATTATGCAATAAGCATACAGAAAGTGATCTACCACTCTAACTAAACAGAAGTTCATGGCACATAGAGTCCTTTAAAAATGGCAGATACCACTCTCAGTTAATCCTGGAAAGATGTGGTATTAGACTAAAGCGCTGTAGGTTAGAACACTTTATCAGACATCTGTACCAGATCCCATCATGAATCAAGATAGATCAGATTTTGCTGGCACCCCAGGGGCATCTAGCTGGGCAGTCTGCTAGCCTCGGTTGGTGCTCATTTGCTCCAGGTGAACACTGCCCCACCCCGCCCCTGGACTCTCACGGGAAGAAGACAAAAAAAGGCTTTGTCTCCTTCCTGCATGGATGGGTGGGGGGGAGTGGAATGATCTCCCCTGCTGTGCAGGCCCCCCCAGCTTGCTGGCTCAGGTCTTGGATAGGGGCTGGGCTGGGCCTGTGCAGCAGGGGGGGTCCATTCCCCCTCCCACCCCAGCCTCCTGACAGCTGCAACTCAGAGCTGCACATGGCTTTTTGCTGCACCAGAAGCTAGGGGCAGGAGGGCAGGGGAATGGAGCCCCCCTGCTACACAGACCCAGCCCAGCCCCTACAAAGTTCTAAGCCAACAAGCTGGGGATGGGGGGAGCTGTATGGCAGGGGGGCTCTGTTCTCCCACTCACCCTCCTGCTCACTCATCTCTAGTTCTTGGTGCAGCAAAAAGCTGTTCACAGCTTCAAGCTGCAGCCATCAGGAGACTGGAGTGTATGGAGCCTCACTGCCATATGGCCCCCGCCTCCCCAGACCCAATCCAGTAAACTGGGAGGGTCCATGAAGCAAGGGGGTTCTGTTTTCCCCACCAAGCACAAGTTGCCAGTGCTGGGAAGAGCG
>NW_005842318.1:1084206-1088439 GCF_000455745.1 Alligator sinensis
GCAGGGCTGGCTGGCAGCCTGGCTGGGCTCAGCATTCTCTAGCAGCCTTCTGGGAGATGTACAGGAGTACTCCCAGCCTGCTGGTCTCAGCCAGTGCAGGTAGGCTGTGAGCCCCCCCACCAAACAATGAACACCTGTTCTGTTTTCTCCTGACCTAATCTAGAGCATTTTGAGTAAAGTGCAATATTTAGAGTGCTTTCTACCTTGGGCTTTTTCGATGTCTATACTTAGCCATAAAGACTCAAAACCTTGTTGATGACCCCTAGAGTGGGGGCCATACAGTTCCAAAAAACAGGAATTTGAATGAATGAATACAGAAAAAGCCTTATGCTCCAGATAGCTGTAATAAAAGAACATTAGGTATTAAAAATGTAGCACTCAAAAAACAGGAAATGACAACTACTGGGATAAGGCAAGGAAGGAACAAGTTTTAAATCTAGTATCTAATTAGTACAGATAGAAGTCAGGTCTATAGAAATCTTTTGTGTACATAAGGCAGGGGCCCCAAACTACAAAAAGAAAATGCAAAGCTAATGTACAACTCTTTATACTGATATACCTCTTTACCCCAACCATCCATGTTTTACTTCACATATGTTAAAACTTACTAGTACATGCATGGCTTGATGCAGCACTTGCTTATGAGTTAAAATGCAAACCTAGTAATTGGGTAGGAGGCAAAACTGGGAATAAGTATAGGTTTTGCATAATTTGAATTTAGCTTTCTGATTCCTTTTGTTTGCCAGTGACCATCAGAAAAAAGTGGCTAAAGAGCAGATACGAGCAGAGTACGTGGAATGTTCATGTTAATGTAATTAAAATGCTGCATATAATTTTACTGATAATAGAGTTAGTTGGTAGGTTAATTTTTAATAACTTCTTATTACGAGGAACAATTATAGGACTAAAGTTTCTGTATTTTCCAGTGCTGCTTTGAAGAATGGATTTCACCCAGGTCAGAACGACTCTTTTCTTCTCTTTTAAAATACCAGTTATCTTTTCTCTCTCCCTCTTTCTGTTTGGGAGAGCTTTTTCCCTCCATGTACCTACTTGTAGGAAATGGACCCAACCAATCAATTTTGGATTTGGACTTCCAGAAGCATAACTGGATGCTTGAACAGCTGTTCATGGGGCAGAGCCAGAGGCTGTGCTGTTGGTGGCAGCTAAGCTGGCAGCGCAGGTGCTGTTATTGTTGAGACTCTCCCACCCCTCAAACCAAGGTCTGTGTGTAGGGGTACTGCCCTGGATACTTCCATCCCTGCTTCATTACGCCATTGTGGATTTCATTCCACTCTAAGATTACTAAGTGTTTAGGTTCAGGTCTAGGTTTGGCCCATTACAGAGATAATGGACAGACTGAAATTGGGTCCATATAAAGATTCAGGTTGTGTATCCAAGCTGACTCCCAAGGCTTGGAGGAAAGCAAGTATTTAAATTCAGAATTTTGTTTTAATTCCATTTCTGAAACAGAATATAAGTTGTCTAACACATGCCTGAAATAGAAGAGCTTTTTTAAAATTCTCAGTGAATACTTTGCATATTTTTTTCATGTTTTAAGTTGTTCAGATTTCTAAAAGTATTGGTCTCCACCCAATGCAAATCTGCATGTTCCAATTTAGGGAAATATTCCACAAGTAAGAGAAGTAGAAAGATTTCTTTTTCAGGATGATTTTTTTAAAATGGTGGCTGAGTGGACTTAACATTGTACATTAAAATAACGTCCAGGGAGATGCATTTGTGGAGAAAGAGCATGTGAAACAGTAGAGAATCATGATAAAATAAGTCAGGTGGCTATGCAATTTACCTGAATATCACTTCTCCTATATGATACACAGGTACTTTTCTGGGTTAATTGTATGGAATATGTATCAAAGTACAATTTGCATACAGTCCATTTGAAAGGCTGACAGGTAAAGCAGGTTCCCTTATTAAGGAACTTAAAAACAAAACTATTCTCGTTGAAAATATAAAGCCTTTTTATTTAAGTAATGATCACTGAACAGATTAAAAAAATATTAATCCCAGAATCCAAGGTAATTTTGCTTATCTGCAGATCTATGCTGAAGTATATATCAGAGAAATTACTATTGGAAATCACAAATAGTGATTCCTAAACTGAATTCATTATTCAAACAGGGCTTACTCAAATAAACAGTTTGATCAGGGCAGGAATTTAAACATTGAAAACTTTATTCCTACTTAAAGTGATGACAAATAATTAAAACTGGATGCTATAGGGGCGATGTAGTTACTGTTTATTTTAAAATCTCATCCCATATCACTCAGAGATTTGAAGTTCTCCAGTGTCAATTATTCAACTCCCCAGGATTGAGCAATATGATACCTGGGCCCAAGCAGTACATGTCACATCTAGGTTTTGCTGTAGACTATTATAGAAATAACACTGAAAAGTTGTGATCTGGATTCAGTATTTCTAAGCATCTTGGTGAGGTTCGTGTTCAACCTTTGGGTCATACCCCTTTGACCATAAGCATCTTCTGGGCCCCAAAGCCTTATGTAAGTTTATTTCTATCTCTGTACCTTTGCTAAAAAGTACATTGCTTCCTGAGTAAAAGATACACTACACTAATAGTTTGACTTACTAATCAGATATTAAACATACTTATCCTCCCAGGCCTGAAAAAAGATATAATCAAGACTGGAAATGGAGAAAAGAAGATGAGTGATTTGGTCATTTATATCAAATACACTGCAATCAGAACATCCGCTACTAGCTGTAAGAAAATTTGAGAACTTCTACTTGAGAGTGCAGTAAAAAATTAATAAGAAACCCTTAGAGAACTCTGAATATTTTATTCACTCAATACAGAATATTTGAAGTGAAATTATGTTGCTTCTGATGGCTACATACTGTGGCCATGATTTTCAGAATGGACTTGGCATAATTTTGTACTCTCAAAACAGGTGGCTTCAAACTCGGAGTATTTTGAAGCAACAGACCAAGCACCTGAATTTTTAATAAGGTCTGGGCCGAGGTTAAGATACAAGAGACCCAGAATGCAGTATCGTGAGATCCTTTTAACAGAGAGAGTCTGCTTAAGCAAATATATTCAAATCTGCTCTTGTTAAAACTCTAGAAGTGAAGCACTCCTTCATTGCTATTGCCTTGAAAAATATGAAAGATCAGGAGTTGCTGCACGTTTATACTATGATAAAAAAATAGAATTTAGAAAACCTATACGACTTTTCAGCTGCTTCACAAGATGGCACTAACCCACTCCAGAGGGAGCAAATGCTTCCTGGTTCCTTGAATAGCGATGTTCAAGGTTCCAATATGCAACTGAGTTGAGTTCAGAGGGGTACATCAGGTCACCAAGAGGCAGTTGTAGGACTGGAATTTATGCTTTGCATTTCAAAGCTTGTTTAACTTTATCCCAGCTATACAGTTGGTCCAATAAAAGATATCACCCCAAAAATCTTTGCCTTTCACATAATGTAGGTAGCAAATTATAAATAAAAATAAGTAAAATTATTTTGGTGCTGAAATTGATATGAATGAATACTGATTCTTGATTCTATTTAAAATTAAGTTTTATTTGCTGAATTTTGTTAGTGAGTTCACTTGGAAAAACTGAGGTCCTGCATATGGTTAACTGTATAGTGCTTTAACTTAAGTATAGTAGGATGGATCAATATGTTTAGTATATAATAGAAGAAGCTCCAGTTTGTTTTTTGATGTATGCTATTAACATACTCCATTTCTGGCAATAACTTAAGAAAACTTAGATGCTCTTTTTCTTTCTGTTCAACAAATTATGCTCCAGATTTTAAGGAGTTTGCTTTTGCACAATGCATTTAAATGACTGGATCCTATTTTCACCTAATTAGAATGGAAGGCACTCTTACTACATTTTATAGTACTGAAAAATATTCTTCTTGGCATCTTGAAGAACGCCTTCACAGGAGGAATGGTAATATTTTGAAACTCATTCTTTCTCCTGCTCTCTCCTTCTTCCTTTTCCCCTTTTTTCCCCTATAAAATTAAAAAAGCATCACTAGAAAGGTAGTTGGTTTATTCCATCACCTTGTTTGTTATCAAGAATGCCTTGTAGACTTTGAGTGAGTCAATTCTTTGATTTAAAAGAAAAAGACATCTGTTGTTATTATATCAATTCATCCCACTCTGTGGTGGCTCCTAGCACCTGCCTGTGTCTTCCTACTCTACAGTTAAAGTGCATTGCTAGTTCTCTGCCACTGGGGAGACCACTCTTT
>NW_005842318.1:1088470-1120246 GCF_000455745.1 Alligator sinensis
CTCTGTTGTTCCATACCCTTCAGACTGTGTCCTCATCATTGGGCACGTGTACAGGTTCATTAATGTGCTTTAGGCAATACATACTAAATTTAGTACCTCCATTGTACCTCCATACTGTATTTTCTCACATGCAGAATGAATCTTTCCTCCAAAAATCACCCCTCCTCTCCAAAGTTGGGGTGCATGCATTACGTGCAGAAGCTGATTTTTTGACTGGGAATAGAAGCCCCTTGCTTTGATTCCTGCTCCACAGTGCAACAGCTCTGATAATAGTATTCAGGTAACTGAGGGAATCAATTGATTTAATGGTTTATTGTTCTTCACTTCAAAGGTGTTAATGATAATCTTTCCTTGTTAAAGGTTTTGATGTTCCACTAGTCAAGGTGAAATTTCTTAAGCAATTTTTCTGTCTGCTTTCTGCTTCTGGTCTCTTCTCCTATTCACAGCTCTTTAGTTTTTTCTGAAGCATAGGTCTACCCATGGAAACCAGTCTTTAGCAGCAACAAGGGTTTTAGTTAAGCAGGAAAGGGAGGGTAAGTAAGGTGGAGATTAGATTCTGTCCCTGCTTTCTGCAGTCATTACTGAAAACAAGTTTTTTTTTCATTCTGCCTTTCCAAAACAGGTACATATTATATTCAGAGGTATGCTGTATGTGAGAAGATATGGTAGTAACGCAAAGTGTTTCAAGATAAATGCTTTCACAAATCTCCATTGGTTGAAATAAATAATGTCAAAAATTAGTAAACTTAAGCTCTGACCTAGGTAATTAATTTTGAATAACATGACATAGAGATAATGATATCATCCACAATAACAGAAAAGGCATTAATCAAATACTCAGGAAAATATTAATGACCACAGTCATATTTTCAGGTGTTTTCATTGAAGCTGTAGTAAGCATTGAAATGTCTTGATTATTGTGCAGAAACCATTTTATTCTTAATCATAGCTTTTAAGTGCAGTATTATTGCTGTTTCTAGATAACTCTAATAAAAGTATGCTCGTTATATTTTTTCTATACACAAAGTATAACAAGATATAACTTCTAGTTATATAACAAGGACAGCAGATTTAACAATGATTGGTTTTTACAAAAAACAGGAGGAGAAGAGGAAGTGGGCAGAAGGGTAACAATAAAAAGCATGATATTGAGGTTCGGTTAGTGATAATTTGGTAACTTGAAAATCCTTTTTTTTAAATCCCCTGTTTTCTTTTCTAAGTGAAGTATAAGTGCAAGTACAAACTTTTTAGTATGAAAGTTCAAATGCTAGTATTTTCCAAATGTTTAGTGTTGTTTCATTAGTAAAAACCAAGGTGATGTGCAGAAATTATAGCTGTCTCAGTAAATATACAAAATATCTCTAAACTCTCTTTGTAAAAGTAGGATCAATACCATCAGATTCCATTGCATATTGTATTTTTCCTTCACTTTTGTTACAAACTTATACAGTATTGCTATATGCTATTTAAGAGAAATTTCTTCTGTGGAGGTGGTTGATATTATTTTTATTCAAATATATCTTTGACCCATCTCAAAGGGGTATCAGGCAGTTTAACTCTAAGATCCTTCAATGAAAGGTTATATTATAATACAAAGGACTAATAATATATAATTATGTATTTTAAAATATGTTGTTGTTGCTTCTGTAAATGAAATGGATGAATCAGTGAAAATCTACAGGCCAAGTAGGTACTTTTAAAATTCTGTGATGTGAGAGAGAGTGAGAACATCTATACAATTTGGGGCAGGACAGCTTTAACTTTGTTCACTTTGCACATGTTGATTTCTAGGATGGCCCAGAGCATTGATGCATATAGGATGGCCAACATAGGATTTCTAGGATTTCTAGGATGGCCAGCATAGAAGAAGGATGGCCCAGTGCACTGATGCATATCAAATAAACAATACTGAGATGAGTTAAAGATATTTTTGTAAATGTTCTGAGTAAAAATTTGCCAAATAAGTGGGACATAACTGATGAACTTGGTCCCAGGAGAAATACAATATGTGAGAGACACCACTACAGTAGGTCAGTTTAAAATATTCATAAGGACACCAAGGGAAGCGAGGGAGAAAATGGTGCAACTAAGAATGAAATTTTTTTTGAGAAATAACCTGTCATTACTGTGCAAGGGGTGGAGTGGATATTACACTAGGCTGGCACCTCTGGGACCTGGCTTTATATCTTCCTACTAAAAGAGTTTCATGAATTCATGTTAGTCCCTAATGGATGCTTGTCTCTGTGAAAAACATCAGCATGCAATTTGGCAGAATGTCATTCTGTGTATAAGATAAATGTGGGACTGGAATAGCAGCGAATTGCAGGTCAATACTGAAGTGCATCAAAAGAGCTGTGTGGAGAAACTTATACACAGACCTGTTCAGACCACTCTCATGCTTCTAGCATACATTGAGGAAAAAAGAATAGCAAAGCACAGTGTTTATTATTAAGTAAAACTGTGGAAGGGCTTCTTTTTACATCTGTATGTTTAGTGGCAGATTATAGGTGACTCAGTGCAAGCTGGAAGCATCAGTCCAACCTCCAAGCTCAGTGCAAGCTTGGAGGCATGAGACAGGTAAAAGGTAAACAAAGTTCCTGAATAGCAGATGGAAAAATTGGAATAGTTTACAAATACAGCGATGATGGGAAACAGGAGTAGCCGTAAACCAAAGTCATGGGCAGCAGGGAACCTGAAGACTGGGAGAGGTGACAGAGCAGAAGCTAGAACAGCTGAGGAGGGGAAAACACATATGAGAACCCAGCAGTTGCAGGAGATATGTTTAGAAGGGACACCATAGCAATTGTGGATACGCACATTAAGTTGGTCTGCAGAGGCATAGGAGCAGTATGGACAGCTTCAGCTTCATCTGACCAGCTGGCACACACTTAAGAGTTATGACCATCCCTCTTCAGCGTCATGTTGGCTAGCACAGCAGGGGAGTACTGTGTATGAATCAGAAATGGGGGTGGACGGGTATGTTACAGATTGAACTAAGTCCCCTGTGATATTCGTTCTGAGTCACAGAAAATACCTTTGGAAACCAACAGTGGGGAATAATGCCTCCTTCTAGTTCCTCAGAATGTCTGCAATACCCTGAAACTATCCTATAAGTCTCTAGGTGTTAATGATCACAGTATCTGATTTCCAGAGGCCCTCAGTGCTTAAATCTTTAAAAAATATCACAGGGAGATTGGGGTGTAATTGCCTTTGAAGAGCAGGTCCTAATGTTTATATGCAAAAGATACAGTTCTCTTTCAGATATTCAATTGTGAAAATGTTCCCTTAGTATATTTTTGTTGAGGTTTATTGGATCGATTTGCTTTCATTGTGTATAGTATTCTGTGGAATCTCCCAGGCAATACTACAACCTTTACCTTCAGATTAGCAAAAAGACTTTCTTGTAGAGTGCATAAAGTAAGACAGATAAAAAATATGGCTGGAAAAACAAATATTTCCTGGAATTTATTCTTAAGTTAGTGGGTGCAGCATGTAAAGAGTAGAGTTTTTCAGACTTCAGTTCTTCAGTGTCTTTCAGGGAGATGACTGGCATGGCGGGGGGTAGAGGGGGAACCAGACCACTTGCACTGGGTGACCATCCAGGGATACAAAAAAATAGAAGCAGCTGTGCTACTGACTGGCTGCTACTGTGCCTTTTTCACTTCAGCCAGTGACACTGCACTGCACATCACTGCTGTCCAGGGTGCTCCTCAGTCACGTTATACCTTTGGCTGCACCTACACAGAGTCCCAGCAAAGTCAGTCGCAGGACTGGGATGTAAGTATGGTAATCTTGACTGAGATTTTCATAATGTTGAATCATGATCCTCCAAGTTGTTCTACATGAGCAGATGCTGGTGCCCATTGAAGTTAAAGAAGCTCATGAAATTGTAGGGTCCACCACCTTGCAAGACGAGGAATTCCTTAATAAAGGAAATTTTGCAAACTTAGACAAAATTTACAAAATTATTGCAACAAAAGATACCAAATGGAATTTTTCAGCAAAGGATGTGGGGTCTCATTTCCATCCACTTGAAAGCATGGGACAGTAGCTCTTAGTATAAAGACATTTGTTCTCTATAGTGATTAGGAGGCACGACTCTTAAATTGATAGTCCCAGTATATTAACAGTTCCTCCCTGTCAAGGGATGGCCGTGCCTCAGTTAAGGTTCAAATAGTGTTAACTGAGACACTTTCACTGTTTCAGTTCCAATCACTGCTTATATTTAAAGGAAATATCTCTCTAAAAACACTCTCAGTGAAATGTCAAAACATTCTCCTCCTTGAAAGCAATATAGTTTCCTTCATGTGCCAAAGGTCCTCTGTGGCTCCTTCTCTGTGTGCTCTCCTTAGCATTAAAAAATAAACACAAGCGACAGATCCTTAAAATAACCCTCTGAACTCAAGTCACCTGCTTATCCCAGAAGCCCTTCAAATGAATGGTCTGTCAAACATTGTGCCGAGGTGGGAATTAAAACCACTGAACTTAAGATATTAGACAAAATATACTGATTCCTCAGGTCAGTGTATGCAGCAAAGTTCACCCAATGCTGCAAATAACCTCTTTGTCTTCAGAGTATATTATTCCATTCTATGCATTAAAATATTTCTTTGCACAAAAAAATCCAGATTCAGCAGTGGCAGAAGCCTCACAACAATCATCTAGTTGGCAGCAGCATTTTTTACATAGCTATTATACTCTGAACAAGTACAAGAACAAATGAAGTAGGACAAAAGAAGAACGGCTATGACTGTGACAATGATAAGAAACAAAACAGGCTTTATGCAAGATCCAAGACTATGTCTATTCTGTAGTTACCGTCAATTATTATTAGAGGAAATGGCTATGGAGCATGTTTAAAAAAGACTTTGTATTGGCTTCATTTATTTTTCCTTTTGGAAGCATACTTATTTACTTCTTCATTTTTATAAAGAATGTACTCACTGTGATTCCTAGATTAATGTACAAAGAAGCCTGTTCAAAATGTAAATATAAACAACAGTGAATAAAATCAAATAGTATTAATACACAGTCCACAATCTTTTCCAAAAAACTCACAACCTTGGCACTTATCACCTTCAAACTGAGAGTGTAAATGCAGGTTGCAACATGCCATGATGACCAGACTCAAAGTCCATCAGATGAAAGGGAGAATTTACCCCCTACCATCAACTCCCCCTTTCTGAGAATATTTTTTCCAGCTATTCCTAGCATTGTACAAGATTTTAAATCCTTAAGATACCATGGCAGCCCCCAAAATTAGGGAATTATATCCTCATGCTTCAGGTCATGAACCAACTACATATTGATGGGGGATAGGAAAAAAAGATTTGCTTATCTGATCCGCTGTGACAAGCCCCATGTCACTAACTAGGATTTAATTTTTTTCATCAGTTTTCTTCCTAACAACTTTGCTTTGCTTCAAATTATGGGATTATGAGGTACCTGCTGATGTTCAAGAGATTGTGCTGCATTAGTGATTGTGACAGGAGGTGCCCTAGTGGCAGCCTTAATTCTGCCTGGCTCACTCGCTTCAGCCTCTTAGGATTTCACCCTGCTTCCTCTACTGCCACACCTCGATGTTAAAGATAATGATGCCTGAAGAAGCTGGTGAGCTCTGGGTGCTCTCTCTCTCTACTCAGTTAATCTTGGAGCTCAATTTGTCTTACCTAATTTGGGTTTAGACCCTGTTGCGCACAGTCTTGTGGTCTTGGCACTCTGACCCTGCTGCCCTACCTGCCATAAGAGCTAAATTCATGGCTTCTGTCCTCCCTTATAGCCATGCCCATACCTTGTGGGTGTTATTCTGATAACATTTGTCTCCTTCCTGTAGGGGCTGCAGCCCTCTTGGCTTTAGCCCAGTAGGCCTCCAGCTCTGGTCCGCTTGTTTTGGCTTGGCTTTCTTGGCCTCAGTCCTCTCTGTCTTGGCCTCCAGGCCCCTGGCCCTATCTCAGGTTTTGTCCCAGCCCCCTGGCAACCCTGACCCAGGTGAGGCTGTTTGCCCCACTGGCCCAGGGCAAGGTTTCTGTGTTTTGTGACAGCCCTCAGTCCTTTAACTGGGCTTAGCCTCCTGCATCCGTGACTGCAGGGCTGCTATCTCCAGCCTCTAAATGGTTTGGGCTTTAGCCCCATGCAGCCCACTGGGTTCCAGACCCTGGAAGGACGCTATACCAGGTGCCCCTCAAATGCCCCTGTTGTCTCCTATGCACCCCTTCTAGCCACACCCAGTCCATTGGTACTCTGCCAGCTACAGATACAACTATTCTGAGTCTCCTTGGATCCCAGCCACTTCCTGCGCTTTGGTTGCCAGCTCTTTTGTAGCTCCTCAGGTACACCTGGTTGGTTGGCTTCCTCTCTGTTATGTCTTAGGCCAGCAAGACTTCTGCTTGTAGGGGGACCCAGGGCCAGGCTTTTAACGGGCTGGGGCTCTGCCCTCTCTGTTCATATGGCTCAGCCTTCAACCTCCTCTCAAGTCTTGTGCCTTAAGCCCTGAGCCACAGCCACTGCCTTCTCCCCTGGTGCTGTCTAAACCGTTGTAGGTTTCCCAGACCACATATTGTTCTGTAGCTGGCCTTTGCCCAGCTTCCTACCTAACTGTAGCCCTTTGGTGCTGACTCCCTACCTCTCAAGTAGCAGGGATTATTGGTCAGTGATACACTTAAAAAACCCCTCATCATATTAGGGTATGTGCAGATGTTACACTTATATTGACTTAACTAGGGTCAGGTCGACCTAAATGCCAATCTGTATAGACATTCAGGGGGTTTTAAATCAGGCCAATAATGAGTAGGTGAGCCAACTTAGATTGGGAATGGGTTCACCCATTCCAGTGAATGTCTGCACACATATTCAGAGTGCAGCTCTGGGGCTGGAAAAAAGCCCAACCACTTGCCCTGGCTCCAGGGCTGTGCTTTTCCTACCTTCCCCCCTTCCCAACCTGGGCTATTTTTAGCACCCTCAACCCACACCACCCCCTGATGGACAAAATCCCCTCCCCCACCCTGCCAAGCCCCCAACCCCCCTCCCCCAACCTGCTAGCCCCTGTGATCCTGCCTGCCCCTCCCCCCACTCTGAATTTCTTTCACCAGGTTACTGGCACAGCTCTTGGCACCAGTGAACATCTATGTACACTGCTCCCAGTCTGCCATCATGGAGCTTAAAGCAAGCCACATGATCATAGATTGGGTGCAGGGAATGTTTGTATGCACCCTTAATGAAATGGAATCTCAGATGTGAAAAATAAATCTGCTTTACAGGATTAGCCTTAACTCAGTTTGGAGAGCTGAAGAAGAAGCAACTATGTCAGTAGGCATGACACTTTTAATCAGTGTTGTGACTTATGGTCTGAAATGTATTATACCTTTATAGGGTTTTCTTATTTCTCTCTTCTAAGAAAGAGCCATTGAGGTCTTGGGAGAAATGAACACAGACAAATATCAAGCGAACCCTAGAAGACAGGTTATTATCAGTCTACCCATGGCACATTTAAGGTCGTAGGTCAATGGGGAACAATTTTGTCTGTGTGGCTTTAAAAGTATCTCAGAACATCTCTCTTCCAGAAGGGGAAAAGATGGAAGATCCAGTCAATCTAATGAGCATGAGAACATAAAACACTGAAATCGAAATGTCTGTACAAGTGCTTGGTATTAAATACCAAGCCCTAATTACTGGAACTGATGGAAAAAAAGGGAACCATTTCACATCTGACAGAGCAAAATGTAATTATTATACAAGTGGTGATAGGGCAGGTAAATGACTTGCCCCCTGAATTAAAAAGTCAAACCTAGTTAATTATATCTCAGCTAATAAAAACAGCAGTGATAAGACTGTTACAGATTGGTGAAAAATTAATGAAGTCTTTAATGAACTTTATGGTAAATTACATAAATCAGAGGTAACTTAATAAAGACTCAGAAGATTTTTAGCAGAGATTAGATATTTCTAACCTATGAAAGATAAAGAAAATAACTCTGCTAGAATCATTTCTTTTCTGGGAAGATCGTGAAAGACATAAACCTTCTGAAAACAGAAAGCATGCCAGTGAATGATGGGTTCATGAGTGAGATTAATTAGTAGACTTTCTTTTTTTAAATTCTGGTTCCCAGAGAGCATTCTGAACACATTGCACATCAGCCAAGAGTCAACATTTCATTTTTGATGAAGATACACACCACACAGACCCAGATGCACATATTCATAGAAAAATGCACAGCCACATTTCACACAGTTAAGCCAGTTTTGCTCTAAATGGTGAGAAGATTTCACTCATGACATTGTCTTGATATTTATTTTAAATAATTGAGATAAACTCCGTTTGCAATAGAGAAAACAGCTTGTGTAGAGGACTGTATGTAATCAGCATCACACTGAGAAGTGCTAAGTACTTTAGAAACATCATTGAACCTTTCCCTCCCAATGCCACCCACAGCCATTGCCATTACTGTGCCCAATAATCTACTGGTATGAACAGAAAAAAACTTCAGTGCAGTTGATGGAATCACTTCAGTTTATATCAGCAGATATTTCAGCCCATTTCCCCTGCTTTTTGGCACAGGTGAAATTTGGGCATCAATAAATAAAAGGGATAGATAGCACTGAGGCATTTAACTCTCATTGTCTTTCAGTAAGAAGAGCATATCTAGCCAATAGCATAACTGGGGATGGCTGCGCAGGGCATCAAACCCATGTGCCAATTTAGGGGGTAGGTGCTAGAATGGCAGCTCCCCATGCAATCCACACCCCAGCAACAACAGGACCAGGAATAAGAACAACAGCAGCTGCTGCTGGGATTGTACAAGCCTCTCCAGTACTTGGCCCAATTTCTGCCCTGCCAAAGCTTTTCCCAGGGCACAGAAATTGCTAGCTATGCCTCTACATCTATTTGACCCCTAAACCTCTGAAAATCCACCCTTAGCTAACTTGCCCAGTAGCTTACTGGAATGTTGTGGTAGAGTCAGTATTACAACCTGCAGGCTGTTCTGATTTATGTCGCCTTATCAAGGGTTGGTGGATGTGGAAGGGAACAGACCACAAACTTTGCAATCCATCTTGGGCTATGCCATGAAGTTTTGAGCCATGGCTACATACTGTTCATTTGATCAACTTTGCAGTTGTTAAAGTGCTACTGGATTTGTGATTTAATATAGTTGGTGACAAGAAATTTTCCAGTTTAATCTTCAGTGCATAATGGTTTTTACAACTCTGGTTCTGAATAGATTTTGTGCATATGTCTATAATAAGCGAGGAGACCATTTTCAGAACACTTGGATATCATGGAAGGATTAATGCTCTCATGTTGTGTTCTAGCAATGGGACTATTTGTTCCTACAGCAATGCTGTATTCAGTAGAACTGTTTTGTTTTATTGGGTTTACTTCTCTGGACGTAAGAGATAGAGGAGAGAAGAGTGGAGGCCTGGAACTCCCTATTCTGAACAAATCAATGAATCATTGAAAGGGAGGGTAGTGGGCCTATCTATTTTCTTACCTCACTCTTAAGAGCAAAAGAGGAGGGGAATTGTGTCCCTTTGAATACCACAGCTACATTCCCTGTACTGAGGACTAAGCCCTCTCCGGCTGCTGTACCCTGTTCCATTGTAACCAGGATCTATCACAAAATCTGCTTTAAAGCTATTTTTGTAGTTCTAATCTCAAAATGAAGTTGAAAGAATGCTTTTAAACTATTGGTATATAAATATGTAACAATTTGTGATGAAAGTACCTTCCATGCAGAACTGCTCTGTAACTATGGTAACTTGCACTGAGAAAGATGTTTATTGTAAATCTGTAAAGCTCCCATTTAGAAGAGATTTAGCTGTACTAGTCACTGATTTATGAATATTCCAATCATGTAAAAGCAACTTTAGACGGAAATGTTTTTAAATTGTGCATCTATTCCAATATGAATGTTATAGCCAGCATTTATATTGAAGAGTTTCTAAAATTTATTTTCTGATGCTTCTCACAACTTGACTATTTTGGAGATTTCACATGCATTTTTTTTTGTTTTTGGTGATAGAAATTCTTCATAAATTCACTCATTCCGACTATCAGCACTCTGCTTTTCTGTGCCCAATTCTCTTTCTCATATCTAGACAGACTAGGCAAATATTTGTTTTTTTAAAAAAATAAAGTGGCTTGATACTGAAGTGAGTTTTAGAAATAAATGATCACCCCATTGCACTTCTGCTGAGAGTTCCTAGAAACTGTTAGCTTCTGGGGGGAGAGAAGTTGTGAAGAGGAGGGGAGGGGTGGGGGAACTGATCCAGAAGCCCTTTTTCTGTGCATCTCATCACTTTTCTCAGTGGCATACTGGACTTAATTTCTTAGACACATCCAAAGGTAGCAGTAGATTGTAGGTGGCAGATCCTAACAACCTTTGAAGATTTTATGCTCTCCTCCAGCTAGCCTACATTTGTCTTTCGGTATGAAACCCTGTACTAAAATCCACCATGGCTATTGCTCAGTTTTGTTGACAGGTTGCTCTTACTAGCTCAAACCAGGATACCAAGAAGGTGGGACTATCTTCTTGTGGCAGGGAAGGTCCTGGAGATAAATCTTTAGAATTTGGTGATGGATTCTAGGCTGTGGTTTAAATTAGGTTTTCTTGCTGGCTTACCAATAAAGCCAAACTGTCAGCAAAAATGAAATGCATAATCAGGCTCTCAGTGTTCTTTTCAACATGAGCTAGGGATGAAGCCTTTTCAGCAGGCATTCAAGAATGCAGTATTCAATCAGCAGTAAAGTAAAAACACATATTTCTATTTATGATTTCACAGAGTAGCTTCTCCATGCAAGCACAGCATGCAGGAATGTAGCTCTAGGGTTGCAGAAACTTCTGCTATTTAGGAAAATGTGGTCTGTGCATGATGTCAGTAGTTATAGGGCATAATCAAATATCCTGCTAACAATTTGGATCCTTCATGTATTTTATGTCATGGCCAACGGTAAAGTGCTTGAATTACTTGCAGTTATCTCATCCCTGTCCTAGACTCAGAAGGGGACCTTCCATAGTTTTGGAGATCTGAAAATCATCCAGGAGTTGAATTAGGGTGGGATAGGCATGAGCAGACCATGGGACTCCAACCAAGTCCCTCCAAAGTTAAAGGAGTTACAGACTACACTTTTTTTGTTAGTGTTTCATTTCTCAACTGATATAGAAACACAATTCAGGGAATTCCAAGGGCATTGAGCTAATGAGCAAAAGCTGGTAGTAGTATTATAACTAGGGCAGGGTAAGGGGAGCGCCCACCCCAGGTCCTGGCCATGAAGGGGTGCCAGGATCCTCCTCTGCCAGGAGTCTTTGTTGATGCAGGGTTAGCCCTTGTTGCCCCTGCCTGGTCATAGGGGACAGGCAGCACATAGTGGGTAGGGGACAGGGAGTGAGTGGAGTGAGTAGGATGGTGCTCCTCTCCCAACCTCCATCTTTGCAGCGGAAGTGGGGGGAGGTTCCCTCTGCTGCCTTTGCCAGGCCACAGGAGCTGGCAGTCAGTGCCACACCAAACAGTACATCTGGAGGGTGAGTGGGACAAGTGGAATGGTGTTCCCCACAGCTTATCTACATGGTTGGCATACCCCTGCCATAGACCCTTCCTCCCTGCTTCCCTATGCCAGTGGCTGGTAGTACAAATCTAATATGGTCTGCCTGGCAAATTAAGTTTAGGTTAGGGAACAGGGTCCCAGGATCAGTGTAGAAGCTCAGGTACTTTGTGACCTCCTGTGGATCAGGTCAAAGGGTTTCTGTTTTGTTCCTTCTGTGGGAAACGGTCAAATCCTTGAAATAATTGAAGAAAAATTTAAAGCAAGCATCACCATTTCAGACCCAACAGTTCTTTCACTACAGTTGTGCAACTTGGGCCAGTTCTAAAATGTTATAGGGGGGAGGCTCTCACTGCTACCATTTGTGCTGAACCTGTCTAATGAAAGAATACTTCATTCTGCAGGGGTGGCAATTTTCATGAACAATACCAGTGCTTTTATGTAAATTTTTCAGCCCACATCACCTGCTTCTATCTTTTCCTTCTTGACAAAAACAGACGCTTAGAAATGTTGTTTGTACAGCTGGAGTGCTTAATCCTAACTCCTTTCTCTCTCTCTCTAGCTCTGATACACATGAGCACCTTGTCTTGACCCCTTTCTTATCTCTATGAATCAGATCACAACATATGTGGTTTTAATTTATTAGCAGTGCCTATTGCACAGAACTTTAAATAATCCCTTCCTCTGTTAACATTTCCTGCAAATTTGTTTTTATAAGCAAGCCTGATGTGCACGTGCACCAGGAGAAAGGCAGAAACCTCATGAGTTTTGAAGTGTCTATTTTCTGTAGCTTGCTAGAGGGTAAAGCAATTAATTGTAGCTCATCACATTTGCTGTCTTACAGTGGTGAATTCTATATACCTTGTCATGTTTATTTTTTCCCTTTTATTTAACTCCATGTAGTTCTCAGGTGCCTGAATATTTTGGATTTGACCTGTGAAAAATTTTTTTAAATTATCTTCTGCTAGATTAATCACCCACAGCTACTAATATCACACTCTTCTTCTGGCTATACTTCCATTCTTTAAAGAGGCCAGCAGTATGAATCCCTAGGGATCTACATTCTTATACATCTGATTGGATACATGAAGAAGAAGGGTGGACATTCTAATAGCATGGGAGGTGCTGTGGTCTTGTGTGCTAAGCCCAAGTGAGGTGGGTAGGAATTGAGAGATGGTTTCTCAGTTAGGAAGCAGCTAGCCAGTTAGACCCATACAAGGACTGCAGATGTTGCGTACTGCTTCACGTTAAAGTTTGTTGTTCTTCTCATTCTTGTATGCCTGAATTTATTGAACTTGATGATCACCACTACCACCAAATCAGTGCCCAGGGCTGGCTTCCTTCTTGTCCTACCCTTAAGTCTCTGAAAGTCCCTATAGCTAGGGACAGAAGTTACACATAAACTGGTTTAAAAGTGATCAGGAACTGGTTTAGACCTGTAATAGAACAGAAGTTCAGTACACTTAAACCAGTTTCAAAATGTCTGAAACATTTAAAATAAACCTGGATGGATGTAGAATCAGATTTAACTGATTTAGGTCAAACCAGTTTATGGAACTTCTGTCCCAGATCCCCTCCTGATTCAATTTACTCACAGTCCTCTAGCATCCCAGGATGCTGTGCAGCCCTAGGCTGTGATCTCTGCTCCAGCACAGCAGGGCAGCCCTGCCTCCAGCTGTAAGGGTGGGGGTGCAGATTCCCAAGCCCTAGCCCCTCCTTGGCTAGGGGAACTAGCCTGGTTCCCAGCTGGGGTGGGGTGGGGGGGGAAGTAACGCTCCTACTGTGGCCTTCCCCTCATGCTGGACACAGCCTGGCTGGGGATCCAGAGCTGGGGGAAGGCATTTCCCACTCCCACTCCCTCCTCAGCTTGCCCATTATCTAGGGAGAGTGGCTGCGTGATTGCTTGGGTGGGAGGGAGTAAAGACCCCACTGTGGGCTCCACCCCTGTGCCAAGCACAGCCCAGCTAGCTGGGGAGGAGGAGGAGGAAGAAGGTGGATGTTTTTCCCCTCAACTCCTTCCTCAGCATGCCCATGGGCCAGGGAGGGGGCATGGCTGGGTGATTGCCCCAGCTCTTGGCTCATGTGGGAGGACTAAAGCCTTCACTTTGGGCTCCTCTCACCCTGCACCAGGCACAACTCAGCTGGGGACCTGAAACCAGGCAGAGGAAGGGTCCTTTTTCACCCCTACTCCCTCCTTAGCCAGCCCACCAGCTAGGGAGGGGACTTGGCTGGGTGATCAGCTCAGCTTCTGGCTTAGACAGGGGGAGTAAAGCACCGTGGGCTTTTCTGCAGTCAGGAGCCAGGTAATGACCTGGCCATGCCCCCTGAGGAGGAGTGATGGGGGAAAAAGCCCCCTTCCACCTGGCTCTGGACCCTGGCACAGAGGGGAGGGTAGACCACAGTGGGCCATTTGAATTCCCACTTCCTTCTCAACCGATGGACTGGTGGGCTGAGTGGTGGGCTGGCTGAGGAGGGAGTGGAGGGGAAAATGGTGCTCACTGTGAGCTTCCCTTCTGCCCCCACACTGGGCACACCCAGCTGGGGGTCTGGAGCCGGGCAGGAGAGGGCGTGTTTTCCATCCCACTCCTTCCTCAGCCAGCCAGCTGAGAAAGGGGTACGGCCAGGTGATCACCTTGGCTCCCAGGTGCAAGGAAGCCCATAGTAGGGGTTTTACTCACCCTGCCCAAGCCAGGAGATGGGGCCATCATCAGACGGGGACCAGATCTAAGCATGGGGTGGGGGCTGTACCCTTGTGCTGGGGAGACCCCAGCTGGGGGCCAAGTGGGGGGATTTCACAACCCCCTCCTGTTCTCAGGTGGCTGGAGGATGAAGGGGGGTATGGTTGGAGGAATCGCCCATCTCCTGTTTCTCTGCAGTGGCTGGCAGGCTGGGATGTATGCGTTAGTGCCCCCCTGCTCCTGATATGGGTCACTACAGGGGTCTGGCTGCCTTTCCAGTTTGAAAAGTGAACATCAGTTCCCTTTTAATCAGTTCAATCTAGACACTTTACAGAAACCTGCAAAAACTGAAATGATTCAGCCTTGGGCTTTCTGATGGTCTGTACTTAGCCCTAGTGTGGAATACTGACCAACCATAGTAATGGATGTGGGTTAAAGGATCCTTCCTTTTAATATAAGACATCGTGATATATTGTAGCTATGAATTTGTGATTCTTTGTTTTCCATATACTGAAATTTTAATATTTCCAAGAGCTGTATCCTCATTATAATGGGGTGAGGGTGGGGGGCTGGGGAGGCAGGGAGAGGGCTCCTTTCCCACCCTGTTTTCTGGTGGGAAATTTAGTTTCTTGCTGCATTGTCTTTAAACTAAACTCAATACCAAACATGTATAGTTTCATTTTTTTTATGGAAAGCACAATGATTACACTATCAAGCTGTTGGTGATACCAGGTTGGAGTGCATCTTATTAAATAAGCTGGCAAGCCTAAAGTCTAACATAAGGAGAAATATGTCTTCTGCTGTGCATAACCAAAGAAATGAAGATGGATGTAAAATATTTTCCTTTGCTGTTACAGTGGAAAACACCTAAAATTAGGGTCTCCTTGCAAGATGAGCAATACTTTTCTTCTGTTACTAGCCAAATCAGGAAGTATTGAAGAATATGAAAATAAGAAAAAAATTAGCTGAACTTTTTCGAGCCTCCAAAAAGATAATGATCTAGGTGATTTAACTGCTGCAATCCCTTTTGTATGAGTGCATTGACATTTCCACATTGGCTTTGACAGAGGATACCATCTAGTTGTCTGCTCATTGATTCTGTCTGATAGGGCTTGGGGGAGGGCAGCCATTGCTGTGACCACACACAAGGTCCATGCAGTCATTCATTAGTAGAACTGGAACAACAGCAGAAAGTATTTGCACAAATATTCATTGGAGTGCATTCCTTTGCCTGTGGTAAAGGCTGGATTAAGGCATGGGGACTCAACTCTTAAAGTCACATGATTACCTTATACCAGGGGTGGGCAAATGGTGGATTTGGCTGGTGGCCAGACTCCATTTCCTAGTAGCTCCCGCTTGAATCGCTATGCCTGGTTTCCATGGCGACCCCAGCAGTGGCATTGCCATGACAGTATGAGGCCAGGGTTTCCATAGAGACCAGCCCCAGCAGTGCTGGCAGAGTGCATGACTGGACTCCAGCTGCTGCTGCGTCTCCACGGAAACTAGCCACAGTGACATGGGCAGGGACTGCTGGGAAATGGAGAGAGCTTCAGGCCACTTTGCCCATTCCTGCCTTAGACTTTCGACTTTTAATAAGAAAATAAAAAGGAATTTCTGTTTTTTGTGGTTTTCCAAAACATGAGGCTATTTAAGCCTACCTTCAGGGGCAACTCCAGGTGGGGGCGGGGCTACATTGGTGGACTTGTACTACCCTTTGAAATCCTGCTGCACCCAAAGTTTAAAACCAACGGCCTGGCAGTAGTAGCAATATTTTTAGTCAGGCAGTGCTGAGGGAGTCAATTGACTTCATGGATTATAATAATCTACCTGATCTCTTCTAAACTCATTCCACAGCTGTTAATGACCCCCTCTTCTTTTTAATGGTCTTGATGTTCCACCAATCAAGCTATCCTTTGTTGTTCAATTCTACTGTCTTTTAGCTGTTCCTGGTAATGCAAATCCTGTTTCATAGCCCTGCAGATTATTTTTAACTAATTCCAATTAAATTATAATTGTTTTTGCCTCAATCTTAAACTGAATAAAACAGCTCTAGGTCCTTAGCATATTAGTAAAGCTTCTAGTTTATTTTTAATTAGAGGAAAATATGTGTTGTTTTATATGTCATGATGCACCTTACCATCTGCATTCCCCCCCCCCCCCTTTTCAAAATTCTAGATCTGCCAATGTCTAAGTTCATTTGGGACACCTCTCTAGTCTAAGGTACTTATCAGTTTCCACATAAAATTGGTTTTTAAACTATATTTTAAAATCCACTGACTTTTTTTCCTGTGGTCATATAACAAAGATGTGACAATACTGGTAGAGCAGAGTGAAATCCCCACAGAGGAAGTTTTACCTTTACTCAAAAATTCCTGTTCACACTTGTGCAACCAAGCACAACCCAACAGATCAGGAATATAAACTTGTGGAAATCAGCTGCTGCTGTCCAAATGCGAAAGGTAGCTGAGATAGTGCTGACATCAATCACAAGAGTGACTAACTCCACAGATGCTTCAAAAACAACTGTATCACACACAGATAGATGCCTTTACTTATAAGGGAGGCTTTTCTGAGATAACTGTATATGCTGTCTCAGGACAGGACATAGGTTAGGCCCAAAATTCAGTTTTTATCAAAATCTTAACAGAAATGTTTCAAGAAATGTTTATATATAGATTTCACTGAAAACCTGAGTTTTATTTAAATTGGTTGGAAACTCAAAAACAACAGCGTAGTAATGATGCATGAGAACCAGACTATGCCAATGACTATCAGGCCAGAGAGAGGTAGTTAGTCACATTAGTCTGCAGTCAGGCAGAAGGCAGGGTAGATTTGAACTTTACAGACTAAGGAAATCAGAACTGTATAAAACTTTTGTAAGCATAAGCTTACTTCATTGGATGCTAAGAAGGGACTGCGAGAAGCAGTTAAAAGAACTTGTCTATACGTAGGTGGTATTCTTGAAATATCTATTTCTAATAGCTATTTAAATAGCTATTACATTCCTAGTCAATTCCTCCTATTAAACCAAATTAAAATACCAAATTAAAATAAGTTCAGAGAAAAGAAATGTGCCTAATGATGTCTGTATTTGAACATGCTTTGGATAATGGTGGATGACCCTGAAAAGATCTGGTAACCTATATAACCCCTCTAAACTTGGAATGCATACTTGAAAATTACCAAGTCTCCATCTTCCAACATGAGAAATAGAGTTGTCTACATAACATTTTTCAAAATAAGGTTTTTTAAAATTGAAAATGACTTTCTATTGAAGGTAAACATTAAAAAAAAAGTCTCAACCATAAGCCAAACCCAATATTTCAGGTTTTTCCTTTACTTCCCTTCCCTATTCCTTCCCCCCCTCCCCCACACTTTTCAATTACAAGATTGAAGAGGGAAGAAAGGGCACTTTTTTCCTAAAAAATATTATTCAATTATTCTTGAAAACTTTATTACAAAATATTTATGAATCAAGTGGTTCACTCTTGCTATCACATCTGTTAACCAGATTCATCTGTAATCTATGCTAATTTTACTCTTTCTTACTCTATCTGATCCATGACTTGATTTCTTCCTACCCCTAGAACAATGGATTGTCTAGCTGACTTCCCTCTCCTGAACTCAGTGATTCATTTTCTATGGTCTTCCCATTCATCCACATGAAATCCTGTATCCCCACTCTTTGCTGTGGTTGTCTTAAGAAGAATACTTTAGGAGGTCTGTCATTTTCTGCTGCAGATGATGAGAGCCTCAACCTTTTAATCTTTTTGTATATTGCTCTTCCAAGCTATGGATACCTCAGGATGCATGATCTCTTTCTCATTGTATGAGTAAGCTACAGAAATAATGAGATCTTGAGAAAGTTATATACCCAATCTGCAGTTGGATCAGCTGAATGGAGTATAAAGAAAAATTGGTCTTCTTGGAATAGAAACATTGACTTTGTATTGTGCATTGAGTAGGAAGCTATGTATCTAGGTCTTAAACAAAGTTCAGGTTTGATTTGATTTGACTGCATGCTCTTAACTCTTTGGTATGAAATGGATGTCTTTGCTTTTAGTACTTGGAAATGCTTTAATTTTTGTATGTTTGTCTTACTATTTGGGCATAATCTAGTGGACTGAATTTAATATTAAGGCTTTGAATATTCCACTAAGGAAATAAATCACTCCCCCCTGCCCCCCATGCACTCAGAAAAAGTGATTTCTCTTCCCTCCCGAGAGAGAAGTGGTTTGAAGAATTTAATGAAGCTGTGGAATTTGGCCATCAGTGCTGAGCTGTGGCATGTTATGAAATAGTTTTGGTAGCTGTATGGTAGGAATGATTAGAAAATAATTAGGCTGAGTGAAAGAACCTGGTGGTTTAAATATGAACCCAAACATTTCTCAGTATATGGGCCTTGTTACACCATAATTTTGGGTGGCTCCTGGAGCTTGTAAACCCCTGGATTGTCTGCACATTAACACCTTAAAGTGATTTTAGCACTTGTTATGCAATTTGAAGTTACAGCACTCCAGGGCAGGATTATCTCTTGATTCACACTACCCAGCTCCTGTTCCATTAAGGTTTGGCCGCTCCCCACACATGTGCCAATTACGTTGAAGTCCTCCAATATCCAAGGATCGCTCACACCTACACCCAGAGAGCAGGGATAGAAGCCGATCCTGGTTTACCAGCCATCTAGTGGCAACTCACAGGTACAGCTCCTAGTCCTGTTCCTGGTCATCAGGCCTCCAGTGACAAGTCACAGCTGTGCAGGTGTAGCATGAACTGAACTAATGTAGCTGAGGTTAACATAGAGTGTAATAGTAGTGAAATGTAACCATGTTAGTCTTGTCCTGTAAGCAATTTAAAGACTCCATTTTGTATTCTTCTACTTGACATAAGTGAATGAACTCTGCATAGCCTTTATGTATGTGTGTGTGTAAAAGGGTGAATGGTGAGAGAATGGCATAGAGATGGGAGAAGAAGATTTAATTGTTTTTGTAAGCAACAAGGCACCAAATGTAAATTACCAGTCAGTAAACTAATTAATAAATGGCTGAAGAATCCCTTTTAGGCCCAGGGCACAAAGAAGATAACGAGGAGAAGGAATGCACCCAGCCTGCCACATGGGCAGCAAGAACACTCCAAGGCTGAGATAAGCTAAAGACAAAAGAAGAACAACTGCAAAAACAGAAGCTGGGTATGGAAAAACCCCAAAGCACTGAAACAAAGGATGCCAATCCCTATAAGAGAACACTTTGAAAATGCCAAGTTGGGTGAGTCTCTCTCTACTGCTGTTTCATCAGAGCACAGATGCATCTATTCACCCTGCTCCAGCTGCTATCTTCAAATCTGTTATCTTCAAATCATCATCATCTACTCAATAAGCCCGGGCTGGCCACCCTGGGCTGATATTGAGCAACTATTGCTGGTGACTAAATCTGGTGTATGTGTGGATGGAATGGTTGCTTTGTGTATGTGTATGCCTGTGTGTAATAATGTGTATGATGATTTGTGTGTGTTTGTATAAATGGCGTGTTTGAACCTCTATGTCTAACTCATAATCAATAAACGCGGCACCTTGCCTTATCCCCCTTTACAAAGTCTTGCTCATGATTTAAGCAATTGGCAATTTAAGTGACACAGGTGGGGATAGTCAGAGAAGGTTTCCAGACTAAGGTGTGACTGCTCCAAATGCCAGACTAGCACTAACACTTATCAGCATTTGTGCAGCTCACAGTGTAAGGTGTAAAAAGGCCTTATGAGGGCAGGCTAAATGAAAATGTTTCCCCCTAACTTTGACATTTGAATACTAGTACTGATTTTATAATCATTGTTTCAGGCTCTTCTCCAGAACAGCTCCACAAAGTAGGCCATGTCTTTTGTTTTTTAATTAAATAAATAAAAGTTTTACTGCTACAAAAAGGATGTAAATCATTTTAAATGACAATGTTCCAACATATATTCATTCCTACAGCTTGGAGAAATGCCTACAAGACCTGAAGGGAATCTACCCTAATAAACCATATATAAAATGTTACAGAAAATCCAAATTAATCTTCAGGTTTTATGAAGCATTTTTAAAAATTCATCAAAATACAAAATGTTTTCAACCACAAAGACAAGAGTGCATCAAATATATCCTAGGAAATGTCAATGGAGTTGGTTTTAGACATTTAAAAAGAGCAATTTAGGTTATTTCTGGCAGATACCCCATCCACAGTTAGCAGGCCTTTTACTAACACTGCAATCATAAGGAATTTTTAATACTGCTTATGCCAGTTAATAATGCAATAGATGTTGAAATAAGCTACCCACAACACTTCAAAGTATACAGGAATTAACAGAGAAGGATAATATTTCTATATTTTTTTGTTCCATCCTACAAAATTTAATAGAGAATTCTATAAGACTTTTTATGTAAAAATCAGAGAGTACATCTTAGTCATTATTAGAATAGATTTCATAGACATTAGGGCTGGAAGGGACCTCGGAAGATCATTGAGTCCAGCCCCCCTGACCAAAGGGCCGGAAGTCAGCTGGGGTCATAGGATCCCAGCAAGATAAGCATCCAGTTTGCTCTTGAAGGTGTTCAATGTAGGCTCTAAAGTTGTTCAATGTAGGCGCTAATAATTTCAATAGAACTGGTTTGATTTTTTTGCATTTCAAATCAGTAGGATTGTTCCAGAGGAAAGGTTTTAACTCCATAATTGCTATTGACTTCAGATGTAACGATACTTCTTTGTGCATCATAATTGTAAAACACTCATCCCGTGCTGGGAATGCAGGCTCACAAATTTAAAAACTCATCATCCCATCTACTTATTCCCCATTTCCCTCCATGCCAATGACTTGATGGACTATCTCTGCATGAAGAAGTGGAAAAAATATCCTGTTTAATTGTATTAGAAAAAATAAATCACCCCAGTATCTCTTAGCAATATTAGTACAGGGCTTTTGTGTGGAGAACATCTGAGTGGTGTGGGCTGGATTCCTCCACGCCAAGTTGGGAAGAGGACTGGCTACAGAGCTGTGAACTTTGCGCTGTACTTGGAGCCATGTAGACTGGTGCATGCTATTTGTTTTGGCTTTTGGCTAGTGGGCAGGTCTGGCTCAAATGTTACCACTTCTCTTCCATTACTCTAAGCTCTCTCCTAAACTGCTGTATGGAGATTTTAAGCAACTCCTTATACCATGGTATACAGGTGCTGGAGACCTCCTTGTGGCTGCTGTGCTTGATGGTTTCAGTGATCTTTCATGCCTGGCACATCTTGAGGGAAAAGGGAGGCAGGATGCTCATCTAAAGATGACAAGATGGCTACTGATAGTAAAATTTATATTAGTTGGGGAATTTTTTTTTTTTTTGGAAAATCATTGGGCAAGATCATTCTTGACTCTTTCCAGTCACTAGTGAAACTATGGACAACCCTGAGGAAAACTAGGCTGAATATTTCTGGTTACCTATAATCATTTTCACTTTTTCCTGCTCTTTTCTATTTTTTTTTCTTCCTCCCCACATAGGGTACAACTTCATGCACGGTGCTTACGGTTTCATTAAGTGATTTGTTAAGACTGCATGCATAATCAACTTCATTGAAAAATAATGAATGTCTTGTCAATTAGTAATGTGCAATAATAAAGTCCGAGTAGTGATTAAATTGTTACATTGTCTTGGAGGTGATGAAGACAACTTACTGGGAGGTCATTTAGGGGAGAGCTGCCTAGTCTACTGTTGATTTACTTTGAGAAGGCACTTCTGCCTATCAGACTTCTTTTTATATAAAAACACTTCATCAAGGAATTAATTTTTTTTAGCATGCATCTACTCTATCTCATTAAAAGATGGATTTTTTTTCTTATAGTGCATTATTGCTGTCAGGCTTCAGTATGTTCAGTGACTTTTAGGGCCCTGACAATATTTCCCTTAAGGGACTTTTGAAATGTGTGGATGCAGCATTTTCATAGAACACTGTGAGGCTTTGCTTATGCTGTGTGAGAGGTGATAATATTGTTTTTGGATACCAAGGGTAGATTGCTTTTTCTTTGTACTGCATAATTCTTTGTTAGGATTATGGAAATGAGTCTTTAATTGATGCAGTCTCTGCACCAATCTTTGAAAAACTTCAATAAGTAGTTTAAAAGAAAGAAGGCAAGGCAAATTATGGAAAGGCAAATTATATGCCTGTCTGTAACTGGATGAATGATGCCTTAATTGTAATAGCATGGGTAGAAATAAGAAACATTGGTCCAATGGGGCTAAATCTACATTCAGCAAAAGCCGAGCTAACATGAGATGGCTATATATTCTCATGCAGAAAAAAAAAAATCAAATGGTAGGTTAAGGTTTATCTTGTTATGGCTTGTAAAGCAATACCTGAGCCTCAAAAAAACTACATTAAGGTATAGTTACCTTGCCTTGTCTACATTAGGATTTTATAATATCTAGCTTTAGCTAACTCAAGGAAAAGCATATACCATTTGGCTAACTAAAGACAATCTGAAAGTTTCAAGTGATAGCCCAAGGAACTGGCTATATAACTCCTTTTCATTGTGCTAATAAATCACATGATTAAGTCTTGCAGCATCTGTAAAAATATATATGTCACACTGAATTTGCTATGAACTGGTGTTCTTAATCATCAAAGGCTAATTTTTAGAATTGCATATCAAAGCAATACAGTTAATGATACAGGACATTAATAAAAACTTTAATACTATCTTCTGTGTATATACTATGTGCATCAAAACCAGAAAATATTTTCTGAGGATAAAACCTGTACTCACTGGTCATGCTCAAAAAAACTGGTCCTGCTCATACCTGTTGTAGCCACAAAATATGCATACTCCTTTCTGAGCGTTTTTGTTAAAAGCCTGGTGTGGTGAAACTCTAGTAGCAGTCAAAAGAATTACTGAAATTTTCATGCATCATATCCACTTTCCTAGGGTCAATGGAGAGCTTATCAGAAATATGCAGGGATGATAGGACTTTTTATAGGTAGAGCACCAGGCATAAAAAGAAATCATCTGACACTCAAAAACTGCCTGGTATTACTATAACATTTCATGGTTACTGTGTTACACCTGATTAGATCAGCACATCTTGGCAGATGAGTCAATATTGAACAGCCCTCAGCTTCTTCACAGTGGATAGGAGAGATTTAAAAATGCTTGCAATTGATTTAGAATCTGTTTCATATTGTATTTTAATAACTTTTGCATGCTGTATGAAAACAATTAAAATATCTCTCTTAGGTAAAACAGCCTCAGTAAGAGCTGAAGTGAATCTCGCAGTGCAGTAATATACCATATGGGGGCCCATATGTCACAAAACCTGCCTCAGTCTTGACATTGAAGGTAATTTTTTTCCTATAGAACTTGAAACTGAAAACCAAACCGAAGTATGTTCTGCCTGCTCTTCCACCTTGGATAAAGTTATTTTCTTGTTGTTTTATGATCTGTTTTGTGCTATAACACTGTGAAAGGAATTCACCACTCATCTGCTGATGACTAGTGCCTGGGGGCTTTGAGCACTCCTGATATTTACAGGCAGGAACCACTAAGCTAAAGTACATGGCTTATGAATAATTAAACACACAAAAATCTGTTCTGCTTTGTCAGGCAGAGATGAAAAACATCCTTTCAAAACAGTTGCTGATCTGTCCTATCACACTGGCCTCATGTCTATGAGATACAGATTTCAAGTGAAAGATCTGGGACTAATCACAGTTCACTGTTCAGAGATCACAATGATTTATCCATTATATTTACAGTTCTTTTCCTATTTCCTCTGTCTGAATCCCTATTTCCTCTGTCTCAAGCTCTTCATCCAGAGAAAGTTAATAAAATAACTTGTAACCTATCAAAAGCAAAACAAGGGGCATGGCATGCAACAAAAAGCAAAATGAAGGGCATAAAAATTATTCATGTAGGAAACTTTAAATGGTGTGGGATTCTTTCTCTAGTGGAAGCAACATTTTTACAGGTCCAATGTTATAGTTCCTTGTAAATAATTTTAGTCAGAAATGATCATTTCTGCAGTCTTTTGGCTAATGTAGACTATAACCATAACCATTTAAATCAAAAGTAAAACAATGTAAATTGTTTTGATGCCGAAAGCTGACATCTGTGTAGGTAAGAGAAAGTGGGCAAGAGTTGTGGCATATATTCTTAAAAAGGACTTGTGATTTTTGCATGCATCACTAGACCTGATTGACAGAAAGTGGGTATGTCTATATGGCACCAATCAGCAATTGTGCTGAGGTGTGCCCCACCTACTTCACATGTATTAACTCCCAAGCCAGTAATAGTGTAGCCATGCATACTTGGGAAACAGTCAGCACTTTCTGAAAATTAGGGCCCTTTAAAATCTATCCCAACCAGGGTCCAATAAAATATCACCCACAAAAATCCTTGCCTCTTGCATATTTCCTGAACCATACAACTTCAACATCATTCCAACACTGCCAGGTCCCTTTAAAGCTGCCTTAAATTGCTTACTTGAAAGCAGAGGCACCCCTAATCACTAATTGTTTTTGAAAGATTAGTTCTATGTATATACCAGGCATAGCATATGCATCCAGGTCATGCTTATACTTCCCAGCACAGCCAACTTTTTGACTGAAGGGAGACTGAGTTATGTGACCTATGCAGTTATATGTCCAGAATAGGACATCTATATCTAACTGCCACTGTGAGTACCTAAGGCTAACATTTAGATCCTCAAAACTTCCACTAAGTTGCCACCTGCCCTTGGAGGTGCCTGAGATTCTTCTAATAGAGTTTCTTGGACGCCAAAATATCTGATTCTATGCATGCTCCAAACTGCCTATTTTTGTCATGCTGGACAGCTAGACTCCTTGCTTATAGCTAAGCTCTTTTGAGATCCATGAACTAGGCATTTCCCTGCCTAGCTCCCCTACAGGTGTTAGAAGCTTTTGAATTATACCAGATTAGGTCCGCAACCAAACATGGCTGTGGGGTAGGGGCTAATAGATCTCCCATCTTTGTCAGAACAGCTGAATGTTTAGATGACTCCTTCAGATGGAGGGAAAGCCTGATTCACTTTTCCCCTTTCACTGGGTGCATTTGAAACTATAACTCCCAAGCGAATCCTCTAATACCAGCAAAATGTTTTCTGGGATGAGGTTATCTCAGTTCCTATTGTTGAAGCTCTCTGTGCATGGAATAATTTAATACTGGTTGACCCAGAGAGAGAGAAAGAGCAAGAGAGAGTGCAAGAGTGAGTGGAAGGGCCAAGTGTTCAGGATATTTCCTTGAGAACAAGGTGAATCTGGTAGCTTGAAGCTTTAGTGAAGGATGTGTATCTTGGGACTGTGGGAAAGGCAGGCAGTTGGAAGGAACTGAGCTTAAAGAGCTTGTCATCTGGGAAATAGCTATTCACAGGGTAGATGGTCAAAAGGGAGGTATTCGACATTTTAACATTTCTTGTGGGGCAGCTTTCAGAGTATTTCCCTAACTCACAGATGAACTTAGAGCCCATCTATTACTGGGCAACACCACAGCTTGCTATATTTTTGCCTCCATATTGAACTTTGTCAAAACTGCCATGTCAAAGTCTGGTACTTCCAGTCATATGGGATTAAAACCTCAAAGCCATTCACATACCACGCTCGCATTTAGGTACCTCAGTCCCATTGATTTCAGTATTATTAGGTGCCTAGATGCCTTTGATGATCTGAGCTTCAGTGGTGACAGTAATGTAAATCTCCTTCCTGCTCTGAATTTTTGAGATCAGGGAAGCCCAGGCCTCTTTATTATGCACACAGTTCAGTGGGGAGGCAGACAGGTAGTGGAATTAATCAGTGCAAAGATCAACAGTATGTTGGGTGGCAGCAAGGCACCAACTAAGTGCCAATGCCCAGTCCTGTGGGTTCCTTGAAGGCAGAGAGAGTACATTAGAAGGTTAAAAAAATACCACTGCAGTTGGGAGGACATGCAAGGGCCCAGTGCAGCTGAAAAGAGAGATGGCCTGGCAGCCAGCTGATTGTACCAAGAATTTTATTTTTTGGCTATAACCAGTCCCCCTATCCTAAGCATTTCTGGTTTTAGCTGTTAAAAATTAGAAGCTTCTGAAGGTCCAGAAATCTTATCATCAAAAGGAATTCTCATACGGATGACCCATAGAGCCAATCAATTCAGTAAGCTAATGGCTTCTTCAACTTTCCCTGGACAAATTCATAGATTCATAGATTCATAGATGTTAGGGTTGGAAGGGAGCTCAATAGATCATCGAGTCCGACCCCCTGCATAAGCAGGAAAGACTGCTGGGTCTAGATGACCCCAGCTAGATACTCATCTAACCTCCTCTTGAAGACCCCCAGGGTAGGGGAGAGCACCACCTCCCTTGGGAGCCCGTTCCAGACCCTGGCCACTTGAACTGTAAAGAAGTTCTTCCGAATGTCCAATCTAAATCTGCTCTCTGCTAGCTTGTGGCCATTATTTCTTGTAACCCCCGGGGGCGCCTTGGTGAATAAATACTCACCAATTCCCTTCTGTGCCCCCGTGATGAACTTATAGGCAGCCACAAGGTCGCCTCTCAACCTTCTCTTGCGGAGGCTGAATAGATCCAGTTTCAATGGATTCAGGTTAATTGTGACTGGTAAGGCAACCATAAACAACAGGGAGAGTTGGAATATTGTATACTCAAGCTCTTGGATCTTTCTTTATCTAACATGAACTAATGAGTTACCAGATATGTAAAGATTAAGGCCATATATACTTTATATTTTATCGCAACAAACTACCATAGCAGCAGATGACACTTTGGCTGTTTGCAGACATTAAGAAAATCAACCAAACAAACACATTGTTACTTTAAACTTGGCATGTTTCTGCACCGAGCCCTGCTCATGCCCAGAAGAGGCAGTACCTTAGATGGACCTGGCTTACCTGATGTCTGTATAGATCAGGTGCTTTAGTGGGGCTTTTTTGATGCTTTTATCTAATAGCTGATTGAATCAGTTTTAAAAACTCCAAAAAGCCCTGCTGAAGCCCCTGATTTTTACAGACACTGAAGAGCCGGGTCAAAATAACACGCTGCTGCTTTTGGTAAAGTGTGTGTGTTTAATGTCTGCAAGCAGCCTCTCTGTTCCTTTGCTACACCTAATGGCAATGTCACTTTTGAGGTCTTAAAGTAATTTGAAAATAATTATTTGAAACAACTGATCAATAACACACACACATTCATGTGCTGAATCAGTGCAAAACTGATTGTGGTAATAAGCTGAATTGATAATAAACACTGTTTATGGCCATTATTTTAATACACACACAAACCTCTGAAATACATTGCAACAGTTTGAGAACAAACAACAGCATAGGGGAAAAATATGTGATTTCCAAAAAGTGGAAATTTTTTATTGAAACTGAGGCAAAGTTCCAATATTAAAATATTAAAATCAGCTTGGATATCACGACAATTCTGTAAAACTGAACTATTCCCTTTATGGTAACCTTTCTATTATTACCTGTGGCGGAGGTATGTTCCTTCTCCTGGAATCCTTCACTTCTTACTCTTATTAATTACCCCAGAACATCAGCTGCCCCTACTGGAACAGAGTTGAATTATTGCTTCCTTACAGCTTCATTGGCATACAACTATACTTTCCTTATTACTTTGTTATGCTGGCAAGAGAAGAGATAATTAGAGATCACAAGGGCATCATTTAAACACATGGTCACCTTCCATCTCAGCAGCACATACACACTTGTCCTTTATAAAGGGCAGGTATCTTGGCATCTTTGCCAATATTTGCCTAGGGGAGAAATTTTATGTTTGTAATCAGAATACTTGCCATTTTTTTGAAATATTGGTTATTAGAAGATGGTATTTTTAGAAAGTATACTAGATTGACCTAAACAATTATTTCATTATTTACAGATCTTTGATCAATTTTAGTTTCAATTAATGCAAGCAATTAGGTGACTGCTAGTTTTTTCTGTGGGGCAGAAGGCTTGCCATTAATTGAGAGATTTTCCAGTGATTCCTATACAAAATAACGTTTGTTCTACAATCTTCTGTGTTGCTGTCTTAGGGCGCATTTAGACATGGCGCCTCAGATGTTCTCTGTGCTGCAAGGGAGCGCTGCCTGTGCCTGCTCTGCTCTGCCTTTTTTTCTGTGGGTTTTTTTGACCCCTGGATATCTCACAGAAAAAAAACCCAGAGCAGTGCATGCATGGGCAGTATGCACTGCCCAGCAGGATCACCGCTGCTGCAGCCCCAGGAGGCCCCCAGGGTCCCAGGTAAGGCTGCTGGGGCCAGCCCAGTTCTGGGTAACTTGCTGTGTGCTAAAGTGAGCGTGGCATAGGTGTTCCCTGGGAACAAGTAGCAGCAGTGCAAGGTCTGCTGCTGCTACTTGTCCCCAGGGAACCAAATGTCTATGCTCATCTGGATGTGGCCTTAGAGTTTATGGGACATAGCCTAACGTTTCAGTACAGTTCTTTATTTGTTAGGGTCGACTTTTGTATGGGAATGCATATGTGATTTTCTGCGATTCAAATGTTTTTATCTGCTTTATAAACAAGGAGAGTGCTAAACTTTACATACCCAATACTTTTTGGTTTAGACAGTTAAGAAACATATGGAGAAAATTACTGTTAATCCAGAAAACAATTGCCCTTCATAGGGACAATAATGACCTATTCTGAGACATAGCTGTTAACAATGTGAAGAATTAGCCACATGATAACATCCCTACGTCTACCATTCCTGAAGAAGGATTGATTTTCTCATGAGGGACAAATAGAGCTTTTTTGGCACCATGTTCTGATGCAGTGATATAAAATTCTTGGATTTTTCAGGAATGTTGTGGGTTATTTCTTGAATTCTCCTCCACAGAGCCTCTGATTCTAGATGAAAGCAGGAGTGAATTTTAAATACCTTCCCCCTTTTAGATGTGTCATTTGAAGAGAAAAGTGAGGGAAATAAGATTCTCATTGTTCTATATTTTATAGATTATCTGTGTTCTGCAGTTACTTATTTGATATTTCCTGTCCCACTCCCCTCCCCCTGGGGTCTCTGATATCACTCTGATTTTTAGACCCATGGAATTACATGTATAAAAGGCTACAGGTAGATTAAAGGCTTGGCCTATCCCACCATTTCAACTATAAGGTCAGTTCTGTATCTGTCACCACATGCACTCCATTAAAATCAGACAGCCATTATCTTATTCAAGGGAGAGAAATTTTCCTCAGATGTATGTGAACTCCTCATATTAAAAGATTACTATACATTCTAGGTTTATTTACATAGGAAAAAAATGATATGTACTTGGCAGTCTGTATACTATTTGTTATTTAAAGAGAGGAGTAATACAATGGGATAACAAAGTCTGTGTCTTGAAAGAAGAACAAGTTGCAGAAAGGAAAGGAGGGAATATTTATAAAGAATTCATATAGGAATCATATCTCACCACTTGGTGTCACTCTTAAACTATATTTGGGTCATCTCACAACTTTCTATGACAGCAGGAAATATATTTCTGTAATAAAGAGAACTGACAGGCTGGGGAGGATTTCACCAGCCCTATTTTGGAAACAAAATTCAGATGTTCTGAGATTCAAATAGACTGACCTAGCCATTCTCCAGAGAATGGAGGTGTACAGATAGGTTGTGTAAAGATGTGCAACCTCTGAGATGAAGACAACTATCATTTATAATCTTTTACACTGTAGCTTGCAAAACTTGATCTATTAAACATGATTGCTTGATTTGTTACTGCTTCCTGTCTGATTCTTAACATATACCATAAATAGACAAAACCTCCAGTAACCAACTTCTTGCATTGATAAAAATATATTTTTTTTCACTTACATTTTATGTAGGCTTTTAAGACAGCCAGTCAGACTGAATTTTTTGAGAAATAAAAATGCAGACTATGATAAACCAGCTGAATGATAAAATTAATGTATATCTTAAAAAATGGATAAGTTAGTAACCGATTCACAAAACCCTGTAGGTCAGATTGCTCAGAAAAATTGTCATGATGATATGGTGGTTAGTTGCCCATCTTCTGTATCAAGAAGCATTAGATAAAATGCACATGTTCATCAATTATTTTTGTCTACCTGTGACACAGAATATTATATTAGAATATTGCTTCATGATCAGGGAGTGATTCCAGCCTCATAAATAATTTTGCAGTGTAATCCCAGGTATTATTCTCTATAATGTCAGATGATTTGGGGCTCATGGTCAGGGCAAGGAGTTTTTTATAGAGAGAATAATACCTTCTTTAAACCAAGAATTTATATCTTTTGCTTTTTTTGAGGCGGGGGAGTAAGGTGTGGTTTGGGTGATGGTAATACTCACTTGCTTGACATTTACTTGAGAAAGGGTAAGTAAAAATAGGCACCATTAATTAGCATTAAGTTAAGGTTTAGCTTTGTAATACTACTCATTTGCATGGAATCTCATCACCTGTTTATTGGAGTTTATACATGAACTTACTAATACTACTAATGCAGCAACTTAAGGGGTGTGCAGGAATGGTGTGCTCTGGAATTTCCCCCCACAACTGAACTGTAGATAGGAAGAAATAAAATTAAGCATTTATAAACCCCTTTTGTTGTTATATCTATCTCCTCGTGATTTGAATGCTGAATTCTTGGAAAGCAGTACCAACTCACATAGAAGCAAAATCATGACTCTGCGACCTTGCATAGAGCTTCATTTATTTTCATTACAAAGGTCTAACCTTTTTAAAAATCATTTAATCATTCTCTGTTTTCCTATTGATTCTGAATTTCTAAACTATCTCTGAACTTGCAACTGATACAAGAATTCCTGGAGTACATCAGCATGGAAAATTCCCATTGGGTGCATCTATACAAGATGTTTACTGCGGAGCTGCCTAATTAACTCTTCACTGAATGTCTCGGCATCGACATGTGCAGCCCTATTAGGTCACAGTAAACTAATAAACTCCACTGCAGGTTAATAGTTGTAAATACAAATACTATCTTGTGGCCGAGTTTTTGAATGTACAGCAACACACATGTAGATGCTGATGGGGCTGGCTGGGGCATGAGAGTGCTTCAGTGCGAGGGCTGCCTGCTGGCTAGCCCCACACTGGAGCACCCTCATGCCCCAGCCACCCCCTCCACAACACACTGAGGCAGGTCAGAGTAGTCGTGAGCTGGCAGGATGCCCTCTAGGAGTTTGGGGTATTTAAACACTGTTCCTCTCTCCCTGCAAAGTAAGGGAGTATTATTTCATTGTTCTAGATGAGGAACTGAGTATGGGGTAGATGAAATGACTTTCCCTAGTTCACATGAAAATTATCTGGCTGAACCTGAAAACAAACAGAAGGCACTTGAGCCCTACTCCAGCACCCTTTACACTATATATCATCCTTGCTATCCTTATTTACTGCCTCATTTGCTTATAGTGTCCTTTTTGTTTTTGACCATACTGGTATAAATACAGAGAGTAATTCCCATTAAATCTATGAAAGGCTGATTGAGAAAAAAAAAAGAGACAATAGCTAGCTCCTATTTTCTAGCCTTGCTCACTTTCCTCCCATGGAGCCACTCTGTTGTAGAGCAGATGTT
>NW_005842318.1:1120277-1138775 GCF_000455745.1 Alligator sinensis
TTTCCCTACTGTAGTCCTTATTTTGGCTACATTGATTTTTGCTGCCTTCTAATCAATATGACCCTATCAGAATAAGTCCTTTGCTATTTCATTCTTCAGCAGACTAAGTTCTCCACGAAGGTCAGCAGAATGCTGCCAGGTGTTAGTATGTGCTAAGCTGAAGCAACATTCAGTTTAATGTTAGACACATATCTGTCTGTAGTACCATGACAACATCTCAATGCTGAATATTCATGATAATTCCCAGAACACAGAACACCTGCAAAAAAGGGAAAGGCCCATTGATATTACAGTTATAAGCAGTTATGCTAACTAACTGTAGAATAATAACCAGGGTCCAGTCATAAAAGCATAGTAAAAACATTGCTTTTCTCCTTATAGTTCATCTAAACAAACCCATGCCACAGTGTGACAAACACAGGGTATGTCCACACTGCAGACTACAGTATAATGCTGGCATACTTAAGTGACAATCATGAATTGAATCACGCAGGGGTCTTTCTGCTTTAAACTACCTAGCCTAGTTTGTTTAAAGCTTTCTCAGGTATCTCTGTAGTGTAGAAATAGCCAAAATCAGTTTCTTGACACACCAATCATCACTACCACCACCTCAATAATTAATTTATTCAGAACACAGCTGTTTGTATGAAAAGAACACTAGGAAAAATGAATCAATGGATTAACTCAGTCCAGTAAAGTAGTAGACCTCCCTAAGGTCTCCTTAAAGTGGTTACCTGTGCATTTCTTTTGATTGTTCTATCAAGGGAGGAATTTTCTCACAGACTGTAGGGCTGGTCTATTAAATCCCACAGAGTTGGTGGCATCTACCAGATAGCACCATTTTTTAGAAGTTCTGCCGTTACAAATGTGGTTTTTGATCCTGCACTGAGCTTCATGCAGGATTCTGCCCATCTAGACTCTGCAGAATCAGGGCCCAAGGGTCAACAGTTATCTCAGCTTTGTATTTAGTGACATACATGTAGAAGGTAGAACTCACTAAATCAATTGTCTGGTCATCTCAGCTCAAGCTGTTTAAACATCTACTTTAAATCATCCCTCTTCCAAAACTTTTAGTACCAGTCACTTTGCTATAAGTTGCTTTGATTCTGATAACAGCACAGGAATTGACATACTGGATCAGAGTCAAGGTCCATCTAGTCCAGAAACTGGTCTCTGACAGTAGTCAGTCTCAGATGCTTCAGACTGCCCCTGCTTAAGGTCTCATCCTAATTGGTATTACTAAGAGTTTCACTTATGTCCTGAAATATGAAGATTTTTTCCCTTACTGAACTTTTTTGTTGTTTGGATAATTATTTTAACCTCTATAAATACCCAGTTCCTCTTTGAATTCAAGTTCTTGTCCTTAGTCCCATCTAGCAACAATGAATTCTGCAGTTTAATTACATGCTGTATGAAAAAAGTATCAATCAGTTGCATTTGTTTCACTGATGTGGATATTTTTAAGTGGACCTTTTACTGAAGAAACTTCAGTAAGAGTGAAAAAGGTCACTAAGAAATACATTTAGAGTATAACAGAGACATGGGGTAAACCATAATTTGCAAATTTTCAGGCTAGGTATTGTGACTAAGGAAAAAGCAACATAGAATCTTTGTCACTTCTTGGTGTAGACCTGAAATGGTGCAGATGTTACACTTTTACCAGTATAAGTTATCAGAAATTGGTCTATACCCATAACAGAACAGAAGTTCGGCACACATAGACTGGTCCAATTTAAGATTTGCCAAGTCTAAGATCCCCCCCACCAAAGGGTGAATTTTTTTTCCTCTGTTCGCTACTGATCTAAATTATGCAGCTTAAAGAAAACTGTGCAACTTAAATTGAGTCTGTCTCGGACTTTTTGAATTTCTGTACCTACCCATGCTGTCCATAACTGGATTCATAGATTACCATTTAAAACTAGTGTCACATGAGAGGAAAGAAATGTTGTGATTTTATTATTTTGTGATTCACTGTTTTCAATAACCCCCCACCCTGATTGCTTTGTTTCAAGTAACATGACTTCTTTTATTACATTGTTTCCCATGTATTACAGAAGGCTTATGAAGAAAAATAGTGAAATAAGGAATATTACCAAAGATATTTGCAAAAAGGAAAAGCATATATTTTATAGAAACATCCTAATTGATGTACAGTGCTCAGCGGTGATTTTTCCTGTCAATATTTTAACATTTTATCAACCGTTTTTTGCCTTGCAGCATAATTACATTAATATTCAACTGGTTATATTAGTGTAAACCTACATTACACAGCCCCTATGTAACTGCCTTGGCCATGATAATATCAGCAGTACATGAACTGTTTATTGCTTTGTATGCTCCAGCCAACCAAACATTACTTAAGTAACTTTACAACAAGGCAAGGCAAGATAATAAGATTTATCACAGGGCTGAAAGTGTAGTGAGAGAGAGAAAGAGAGACCTTACCTATTAGATATTGTCGACCATTTGCAGAGGAAAGATGGATTGATAAAAGCTATTAAAAACTTGAATTAATGCATATTTTATGGACTCTACAACATTAAGGGGAAGATTAAACTTAAAGGTGGCCATTTCAGGCTTTACACAGCACTTTATAATTTTATTTTCATCCCTTGAAGTAACGTGGGTGTAATGCCAGCAGACCAATTATGTTAAGGAATGAAGTAACCATTCACAGCAGCTTTGCAATCAAGAAACTATTGTCTGAAAAGCTTCCTGGTGTTTAAGATGTAAAATTTCACCAACACCTGCTCTTTTCCTGATGCTGGAATTCACCATTTTGACATTGTGCATATATACTCTAAAGAAACCTTTTTACATTAGATATAACCTTCTCCTTATAATGCCTCATGAAATAGTAAATCTCAAGCTCTGTGGTATATAAAAGGCTTTCCACCATAATAACTTAATAGCAAAAGTAACCAAAGGTAGTAGGATTGCTGTAATAATAAAAATATGGATGAATTCAGTGAACACGAAGTTCTTAGAGCCTGTTCCAAAGCCCTGAACATCATACTACATATACGGACATGTAGTGTTTCAGTTTTGTAGCTATGATGATTCACCGAATATGCAAGAAGCAAGATTTGTTTTGTAGTATCTTTATTGGAATATATTTATAGCTGGGAGAGATGTTAGACAAGTGTTGGGCACAAAATACCCTTCTTCAGGTGCCTGAGGAAAGTAACCAATTACAGAGTTGTTCCAATAAAAATTATTACCAAATAAATTTTACAGATTGGTAAAACAGAACTCTAAGTAGGACCTAGGCTGAATTTAGATATCTGAGTAACAAAAAACCAAAGACCTTTAAATGACCTTTCTCTTCTGGAAGCCACAAATAGGTACCTAAATTCCTTTGGTGCCTATATTTTGGACTGCAAAAATCCATAGGTGCACACAGGAACACCCAGAGGAGTGCTGTTCTGAGCAACTACCTTGCACTTAAACTCCCTTGTGATCCAGACATAAGGTAGATCAGTCCTTAAGCACCTGGAAGAGTCCAATATAGGAGGTATGCTCAGACTACCATAAAATACATCAACAACATTGAATCCAGCACAAAGAGTAGCAGCCATAGTCACTTAAAAAGTCCAGAAGTCTAGCACTTCTGCCCTACTAGTTATCTTTCCCACCTTTCACTGGATAGTGAATCCTATCAACAGGTGGTCACTGTATCCTAGGTTATCTTGTACCTGCAGATCCCCCACCAAGTCCTCCCCTGTGGCCAGCACCAAGTCAAGTAAGGTATTTCCCCTAGTGCAACTGTATACCTCCTGTGTTAGGTGCAGGTCCTGTATGCAGGTTAGCAACCTATGCGAATGGGAAGACCTGGCTGACTGCTCCTCCCAGCAGATGTCTGGATAATGTAAGTCACCCATGAGGTCCTTTGAATATACTGCCTTTCAGAGCCATCTCAAAAATTCTAGGTCTAACTCTTCTTTCTGGTGTGGGGATCTGTTGTAGACCCTACTACCAAGTCCCTTTCACCCCTACCCCCTTGTAATCTGCCCCATAGGACTTTGATCTGCCCTTCTTCTGTCCCCATCTTTATTACAGAAGATGTATAATGTTTCTTAACATATAGAGCAATGCCTCCCCACTTTTCCCTCCAATCTATCTTGCCTGTATAGCCTGTAACCCTCAATGCCCACTGCCCAATCATGTACTAACTTAGATCAAGGAGGATTAACCTGATCTAGGAAAGGGTTAACCTTATCTCTTGAATGCCTGCAAACATTTGCAGCATAGCCCTGGGGCTGGCAAAGTCAAGCCACTCACCCCAGCCCTGGGGCTGAGCTATTCCAGTCACTGCCCCCGATGAGGCAACCCCCCCCACCCTTGGCCCACTAAACCTCCTCTTGGACCTGCCAGCCCTCCTGCAGACAGTCCAGCCCCACCCCCATCCTGTCAGCTCCTCCCCCAACCTAAGTTATTTATACTGGGCTGCTCACAAGGCTTCCAGTAGTGGGGAATGGCTGTATGTACCACTCCAGGTCTATGTTTAGGCAGCTTAAAATAAACTGCCTAAATATAGACCAGGTGTGGCAAACATTTGCATGTATCCTTAGATGACAGAAAAACACTAGGGACTAATTTTTGTCAGTAGACTAATTAGAGAAGTCAACTTTTAGATGGATATGTAAAGTATACTACCCCTCACCCAGAGCAGTGAGGGGATGGTTATGCTGGCAGGACAATATAGGGGTGCTGTCTATCTGTACTTACTCTGTGGAGTAAGTTTCTAAAAATCTTAAATTTCTAAAAATCTTAGTTTAGCAACTTCCACTGCTACAGTAATATGACAATGCATATGGATTAAATTAGATTTACATGTAAGATATGGTAGCTTGCTATTCTAATTCTTCATTATGACTGAGCTCAGCCTCTAGCACTTATCTAACTGCTAATTAGTAAGCACTTTTACAATTTCATTGTTCCAGTCAAAGTTCTTTCTTGACTTGCCCCCGATTTTATTTTAATTCATCATGACTCATCAGATAATGGTATACTTTAGCAATATGTTAAAAGAACAATGCTTTATAATTACTTAAAGAGCTATTTCTTTGGTAAAATCTTTCTTTAAACCTGAAATTGGAAGTGAAGAAATTGTTAGGAGGAGGCTACAGATAGAGTGATGGCTCCTATTGTTGGGACATACTGTTTTTTGTATTCTTTTGTGTTGCAATTACTTCTGGTTAGCAAGGTAGCAATGTAGCTTTTTGTCTATGGGGATACATTGAACTTGCTATTATCTAGATGATAAAACTTTCCTTTATAATTATTTTATATGGTTAAAAGTTAGACCCATGGCAGTTGTTATCATCACATTTCTTTCTATTGTACTGAATTTATGATTAGACAATGCTGTAAAATACAGTATTGTACTGAAGAGCAAAAAGCTTTGAGCCCTTGAAGCAGTAGAAGCCTGGGAAAGAATTTTTTGTGGGATCTGTCAAAACTCTTATTGCAGCATGAAAATACACACATTGCAGAAGCAATTCTAGTACTCTTTAAATGGGTGCTCATTGTAGTACACTGCTACTTTTGTGGTCCTTTGTGAACAGGAATATAATCATAGGGCACTTTCACATGTGCTCCAGGGGTGGGCGGGGAGGGATCTTTAATTAGAGTGGTTCCAAGAGCTGCTCTAAGTCAAGCACTGCAGAGTCTTGTGTATTAGTGTCCGTGAGCTTCAAAATGGCAGCGGTGATGCTTGAACTAAAGCTCATTCAATAAAGTACCCCTGCCACCATTTTGAGGCACAGGGACGCTCATATATGAGATGTGGAGGTTGACTGGAGCACCATAATTACCACGCTGTAATTACAGTTCATCGGAGCAGCTCCACGGCCTGTTTACAGACACCCCTTGTTACAGTCATGCTTCAAGAATAATTGTCAGTGTCATAATTAAGTCTCAGGGGGCTAAGATGGCATGGGCACTAAGACACACAGTGGATAACCCAGAGGTTGCAAGTTTGAGGCCATAGCAGAAATGCTTATGGTGCAGCCTGTCAGATTCCAACAAAATCTTTGAGTTCTGCTAAATACCTTGTCATAATGACATGAAAAAAGGAAAGGAAATAATTACATCTCTGAACACCTGAGCAAAATTATCATTAGATTTGAATGTGCATAAATTCACATTTTCCGAGGGTTCTTTTACCTTGATTTTGCCACCAGCTATTTTGTAAGGTCTTCAATTACTTCACAAGATATGTCATCAGTTAGATACACCACTTCTCTTTCTTTTTAAAATGTTTTGGGGGAGAAGGGTTAAAGCAGATTAACAAAAGTTTGCTACCTCTGCAAGTGTCTCAATATTGGTCTGACCCCTCTCTGCCTCTTTAGTACACCTTTTTCATTGGGTAAAAAATGATTTCTATTTGTCATGACAAGTTACAGAGACACTACTAAGTTTCTGGTGAACAATGGGCTAAACTGAGATCAAGGCTGGGATGGTAAGCCTTAAGTGAAATACAGCATCTTCCCATTGCTGACAATGGGTGGTGTCATCAATGACTGCCACTGAAACAGAGTTGGTCACAATTATGCTGCTAGTATAGACAAGGACAAAACCTGGTAAGTGAAAGCCTGGAGAGTAATCATCTAAAAGGCAGGAGAATGCCTTTGGGAAGACTGAGCAGCATTCCCAGGGAATCAGGACCAAGTTCAATAAGCTGGGGAGATATGTGGTTCCTATTTTACTTTCTGTTTATAAACACTATCGAACCTTTTCTTTTCACTGAGACATTCAATGCAGATTTCCTTAACTGCTTTGGCAAGTATTAACTCATTCTGCTGTATATATTTTCTTTAGTTTTTTCTCCCTTGGTTCTGTATATTCTATTTGACTTTCTCTACCACTTTCCATTTTCAGTACAGGACTGATTTTTACTCTCTGAGCGCTCTTGAAATTGTATTGGCTGCCTTTTTCTCCAGGAAGTAGGACTTCCAGTCCTGCTTCTCTCTGACTCTGTGATTCTAGAATTAATGGGAAATTAGGTTTTTATATTTGTAAGCATTAATACTTTTTCCTACTGTTTACTGTGACCCCATGAGATACTACATTTGTTTCAATGGGTGTTTGGTCAGAGTAAGAACAGTACATCAATATGATTATGCTCCTCCATTTTGAGAGGTTCTACTTATTATGCTGGATTCAAGGGTCAGCTATAAAAAAAATTAATTATTTTCAAGTTGTCAGTTAGCTCCCCAGTTAGCTGTCAGTTAGCTGTTAGTGGCAAGAAATACATTCAAAATTAGTTTTTCCCTCTTGTTAGATTCACCGTTTCTGAATCCTGAAATTGCTCTCTGTCACCTTAGAAACTCTTTGATGAGGATGATAGGAGACCCTGAATTACATCAGTCCAGGAATCTTCATTGGTTTGGTATAAATTCTGAGAGATTCAGTTTTTGACTGAATTTGTCAGAAATTTTCTTTCAGAGCCATATGAGAAGGGTCAGTGGTAGAGCTAGCTGAGATTTTTTTCAATGGATCTGATATTTCTTTGCCAGAAAATACCAATTAGTCAAAACAAAATCTTATGGAAGAAATGCCTAGGTTTTAATAAAACATGTGATATGGAGGGTGCTTGAGTCCAGAATGGAAATGAGAGTGGGAGAAGAAGGGAGAGCCCAAAATTGCCGGCAGTCTAATGCTTAGAGCATACATACAACTGCATGATTCAGACTGGGAACTTGAAATTGAGTTTTTCACATCCAAACTAAGCCCTCTACCCTCCAATTCTTGTGCTTTTTGTGAAAAAAAAAGAAAAATCTTGTTTTCATTCTAGAACAAAAACACTTTTTGAAACCCCATCTTTTTGTGAAATAGAATTCTCATTTTCCAGCCAGCCCTAGTCATCCACTCTGCAGAAGAACCCTAACTTGAAACAAGGCAAACCTGAGGGTTGTGCTGTCCAAGACTAGAAGCATGGAACTGGAACTGGTTCTACTTCCAGCCGTTATTTACTTTTTTCTATATATTTCTATATGTTTTCGCCTACAGTAAAAATTAATAGCTGAGTCTTTACGCATTTGCTGATCATGGTGTTTACAATGTAGTTCAGAAGCTATTTGCATATTTTATAGCTTTTATTAATCAAAACTACATATGTATTTGGTTGCAATTTTATACTGTGGTCATATTATGTTTCTTCCTGAGCATGCTGAAACTAGTAAAATTTACTTACCCACCTGCATAGTTTAGCTATGTGGATGGTACATATTTTCCTGAATCAGAGTTAATGCCATTTTTCTTTGGCTTACTGAAATACAAAGGTATGCTATTCTAAATAAACATGCCTGATGATTGGGTGTTTCACTCGTACTAGGAATAATGTAAATCTTCCTTGATAAAGTGTAAATTCTATGCACAAAGGACCTGAGCTACTGTGATTCAAGGCTCTCTAGCTTCTCACTGAAGTACCCCACATTCAAGAAAAAGTCCTACTGAAGTAAATGGACATTTTGTCCTACTGAAAAATACAGGATTTAGCTCATTGATCATGACTGATACATACTGTAAAAACTACTTTTCATACTTAACATTAAAAGCCACAGATGCACAACAGAATTTCTGTATTTATATATTTAAGTAACACACACATATATATATAGATAAATATAAATGTTTATAAAGATAATTGACATATTCTTGCCCATATTCTTATTATTTATACAGCAACAATGTTACCCTGTGCACTTTAAAGAACAAACAAAAAGACAAAAGAGAGGCAGCTTGTCTTAGCGAATGGTGCATTGCCCTGAAGGTCAGGTTATCTAGGTCACCATTTAGCTCACCACTGATTTTCTATGTGGCCTTTGGCAAGTCACTTCATTTTTCTGTGCCTATGACTTATCTGTTTAGATTGCCCTTTTCCTTTTACTAAGTGTTCATACTGTATTGATCCCAGTAAGGACCAGTACTCAGCTGGAAACTTCAAAGTGTTTTTGTTAAATAAATAAATGAAAGAGAAAAAAAAACTGATGGGATGAAGAAGGATGAAGCATTACACTAGTAAAAAAGGAAGGTTGCTCAGTTTTTGTTTGTGCTTGTCTTGCTGTTTTTTTAGCTTAAATATCTTGCTGAGAATGACATGGAAGGAGAGGGTTTTTAGGAAGGATTTCAAGATAGAAGAAGGATCACTTCATCCACCAGTGAAATGCTTCCATTGCTGAAGTGGAGCATAATATGTGATTAACCAGGATCAGCAGCACAACATGGCACTTTAGGGCAGGAATTGAGGAACATAATCAGCAAATAATGCAAATTAGCGCTAATCAAATAAATGCATTCATCTCCCATGATTAGTAAAGAATTCCGTTCCATCTGCAAAGTACTATCTATAGGAGATTCAGCCCAAGAATATGCAGCTTGATCAGTAAAGTTTGTAAATAACTTTGCAGCTGAAGTATGCCGTTCAACTAGTGAAGATGCAGTTCGGTTGCCAAAGTACTTTAAAAATTCCACAGCTGAGGTATGCAGCAGTTCAGCTAGAGAAGCAGGTGCCCGGATCTGTGACAAATTAAACCAAATCAGCAAAGTATTCATCTTCACTAACAGTACATACAAAAAAGGGGCGTAAATTATATCTCAATTATTAAACTCTGCAACTCGATTAGCAAAATATGCAACCATCTGACTTGAAAAGTGTGCTGCTAAATTAATGAATGCAGTTCAATCAGGAAATTAAGCGAATTTGGTCATTAAATTATACAACCTAATGGCCTTGGCATGTGAAATAAGTAGTGAAGGCTGCAGTTTGATGGCTGTCATACATTTTAGAGAACTGTACTATGCTAGTAAAAAAATGAGCCTGGGATGACTTTTCCCTCCTATTCAGTATCTTGAATTGTTAACAACAGGCATGGTGTCTATACCATACTGATATGTATTCATTGCTGATACACCAATGCGTATTGCTTTAGTGATAGCTACTTTTTCTTTGAGACAAAGGCTTGGGCTGAGGTATCATGTGTTGAAATGCATTCACAGCTGTGTGTTATCTTATTATGCTGCATGTTATCTTTCATGTTGTCTATAAGAACTGGCTACACAAGGGATTGTTTCTGAAAATTTCCTGTTCTTGCTAATACTGATGCAGCTCCACTAGTTTTAGAAAAATTTACTGCAGACTAGGCACTTGTGGCAGTTAGCATTATGTTATCCAAGAATGTTTAATATGGTGCATAGATTCATAGATGCTAGGGTCGGAAGGGACCTCAATAGATCATTGAGTCTGAGCCCCTGCTTTAGCAGGAAAGAGCACTGGGGTCAGATGACCCCTGCCAGATGCCTATCCAGCCTTGTCTTAAAGACCCCCAAGGTAGGGGAGAGCACCACCTCACTTGGAAGCCCATTCCAAATGTTGGCCACCCTTACCATGAAGAAGTTTTGCCTGATATCTAGCTTAAATCTTCTCTCTGTCAGTTTGCTAACTGACGATTCATGTTCATCTTGGAGTCCACTATGACTCCGAGATCCCTTTCCACTTCTGTGCTGCTGAGAGGGTCCCTCCCCAGCCAGTAGGTGTGTTGGATATTTTTGTGCTCCAGGTGCAGCACTCTGCACTTGTCCTTGTTGTGCTGCATCCTATTGTGTACTGCCCACTTTTCTAACCTGTCCAGGTCTGCCTGCAATCATTCCCTACCCTCTGGAGTGTGCACTTCACCCCACAATTTAGTATTGTCCCCAAACTTGGACAGAGGATACTTTACACCCACATCCAAGTCACTGATGAAGATATTGAAGAGTACAGGTCCAAGGACTGAACCCTGTGGGACCCCACTAGCCACATTCTTCCAGATCAATACCGACCTGTCTACTACCACTCTCTAGGTGCAACCACTAAGCCAATTTGCCACCCACCAGACTGTGTAAACATCTATGTCACAGCCTCTTAATTTATTTATGAGAATGGGATGAGATACGGTATCGAAGGCATTGCTAAAATTCAAGAAAACGACATCCACCTCTACTCCTGCATCTAAGCATTTTGTGTCCCTGTCATAAAATGAAACCAGATTGGCCAGGCATGATCTACCTGCTATGAATCCATGCTGGTTTCCCCAGCATTATAATCCCCAGCATTATTTTTCCCACTGAAAATATGATCCTTCATAATCTTTTCAAAGACCTTTCTAAAGATGGAGGTGAGACTGACTGGCTTATAATTACTCGGATCCTCCTTCCTCCCCTTCTTGAAAATAGGGAGGACATTGGCCCTTTTCCAGTCCTCCGGGACCTGACCTGAGTGTCACAAGTGCTCAAACAGGCATGCTAGTGGTTCTGCTATGACCCTGGACAATTCTTTCAATACCCTCAGATGGAGCTCATCCGGGCCTGCTGACCTGAACACATCCAGTCCATCCAAGTGACTGCACCAAGTCAGCATTGACAGTTGGTAGGCTGGTGTCCCTCTGATGCCCATCTAAGACCCCATGGTGTTAAAACAGCCAGAAGGGAAATCCTGTCTCCATCAGTGTGAAGATCAATGGAGCTGCATTAGTTTGAACAATGGGGAGAATTTTTAAAAAGAAAAAATTTCTAGTAGAGACAAAGCTTATCTGTAATCTTCTAGTATTTAAAGGGTCCAGGACAAGATACAGAATCAAATCTCTCTTTGTACTATTTTTATATCAATTTCCTCCATCCCATTTTACCACTTTTTCCAGGCAGTTTTCTACTACCCTTTTTACCTTTCTTTTTTCCACTGGAAACCACCATTTTTCCTGACTTTTCTGCTTTTCCCAATGCAACCTTTTAAATTTAATTTAATATAATTTTTTTGATGACATACACTAAAAATAATCTCTGATCAAGGTATAATCAAACATACGTAGAAGTACCCTACATTACACACCGATCAAAAATTCTACTGCACATGCTCATTATACAATTAGTAAATTCTAGTGTGGTAAATAACAATCAATTTTCTGCAAATCTATCAATGTAATTACTTTAACAGTGAATTAAGATGAATTACAAAAACTTAAGTGGATCATGTAAATGAAGTAATCCAGAAAATAAAATGAGATTTTGTTTAAATGGCAATCATGTAAAAATGGGGCTTGATTTATATTTCTGTACTAAATATATTCTTTTTACAAGTAAACGAAACCCCTCAGCTTTTTAAATTTAACCTATAATATAGAAATTAAGCTGTATTCTTTTGGCTTCCTACAGCACCACTAATAATAAAGGTTTTGTTTTAATACGTTTGTTCAAGATTCAAAATGAATGGAAAATTCAGCTAATGTTCACTATCATGGCTCTGAATTGCTAAAACGGTATAGGCAACAACATTAGCAAAGCCTGGTTTTTGTTATTTGGGGTTAAAGATGTGCCTTAGAAGACACCCAGAAAACAAATGTATAGAATAAGACAAGATCCGTTTCACAGTTATTTTTCTAAATGTAACCACACGTTACTATCTCAGTGAGTTGAATTAGTTTGCAGATTGATGGTGGGGAAGGTAGGATTAAGTTAATTTTATTGCTGCTCTGATGTGGCTGGACAAAATTTTGCAGGGTGAATAAAACACAGCAACTTAAGCTTTGCTGCACAGTATTTTTCAGAAGGAAAATGAACACTCTGTGCTTTGGAAATTAAATAACTACAATTTCATATCTAATTTTCTGCAGTTTTTTACCTCCTGGGTCTATTTTTGTGAGGACTATCAAGAGGGTGGGTTTAAAGTCATGCCAAATGGAGTTTCAAATTTTTGCTCTTTTTGAGTGCAGAACAAAAAAAGTATTCTGCCGGAATTAACTTAAAAAAGGGAAATCTGGTTATCGAATTGTCAGAGTCCCGTGCAGGGGGGTGCTTCCTCATAATCACTGTGGTCTTGTCTGGTCTCTGAGGCTAGGTACAGAACTTACTTATACAGGTTTATGTGTAATCGAAAACAGGTCGAAACCTGTAACAGAACAGAAATTTAGTGTCCACAGACTGGTTTAAAAATGGCAGAACCCAGTTTAAGATAGACCTGGATAGATGTAGTATTGGATTTAATCAGTTTATGTTAGACCAGTCTATTGAACTTCTGTGCCAGATCCCCTCCTGACTCAAGTTAGCTTGCAATCCCCTAGCATCCCAGGATGCTTTGTGGCTCCCCCACTACCCTTTTGCCCCCACACAATAGGTGGGCTAGCCTTAGGCTGCAATCATCTGCTCCAGTGGAGCACTGAACTAACCCCACCCCCAGGCTGTCTGAGAGCTAAGATAGCAAAGTCTGTGCTCCATAGTCTCACCCTCCCTTGTGAGCTCCTGCCTTACACCAGGAGGGGAGGTGGGTGAGGGGGGAATGGAGTCCCATGTCCTAGCCTAGCCCCTGCCCCCTAACTGGGGTCTGCCAGTGAGAGGCAGTGCCTTGGAGCTGTGAGAGGCAGTGGCTTGGCTGGCTAGCAGCAGAGGGAAAGCTCCACTGTGTGGGCCACTCCAAGCTGGGCAGACCTCAGCTTATAGGGGGATGGAGCCAGGGTGAGGGACTCCATTCCTCCACCCCTGCCAGTGAGAGGCAATGGCTTGCCCAGCCAGCTGGGTAGCAGAGGGAAAGCCCCCACCATGTAGTCCCCTCTACCCCAGCAGGGCAGATGTCAGGGGAGGGGTGCTCTGTTTCCTCCCCCCACTGCTCAGAGGCATCGACTCATGCAGGTGGGACTGTGCAGCCTGGGCCAGCTTAGCAGGGGCACTGGTTGGGGGGAAAGCCTCTGCCATGTAGGCCCGCCAACTGTGTTGGTTGGGCCGGGGGAGGGGGGGCAGGTCCATGCAATAGGGGGCATCCACTTCCTTGCCTGTGCTATAGCAAGGCTTAGGGCAGATACTGTGCTGGCTCTCCACGTCCCTGTGGCTGACAGTTGGGGGTTGAGGGCATGTTCTGGGCAGCCAATCATGAATGGCCTCTGCTTGGCTGGATTTGGCTGTCCTTGGCAATATCTGGCATGCTGAGAGATGTGCAGGAGTATCTGTCTTCTGGCCTCAGCCACTGCAGGCATCTGCCTGCCTCTCCCTACCAAATGGCAAATATGAGTTCCATTTGCTTGCCATCCAATCTAGACATCTTAGAGAAACTTGTGTTTGGATTGATTCTGCTTCAGGCTTTTTGAATGTCTGCTTTTAGCCAGAGAGTACCCCACTGAAGTCAGTCCAGGTGTAACTTCTGTAGTAGGGTGTAGCACTGGCTCCATCCAATTCTGACACCCTCCCCTTTCAGTCCCAGACCTTCCCTGGTTGTTCCGTGGCCTTGACTCAAGGAACTAGCTTCCAGTTCAGCTCCTGAGACAGACTTTCTCTCTTTCTGGGGAGAACAAATGGAATGTGAAGTTTCAAAGAACAAAACAGATACTTCTTCAATGAAAGCATTTATTGGGGTAAAGGCCACTTAGCACGTGGTTCTCCATCCCTTCAAAGCATTCAGTAGTCCCTCTGTCCCAGTTTAATCCACACAGTCCTTGGCACCCAAACATTACACAGCTGTTTCCTTTCCAGTCTGCCCAGCTCCAGGGCCCCAAACATTCGTGATGCATAGGGGTGCACACAAGTGCACAAGCACCCCCTTGAAATGACAGCTGTGAAACGGGAAGTGCCGGTGGAAGTGCACTTCTGGTTTTGCCGCTGGTAGTTCCACGCTCAATGATTGGCCACTGAGGGACACCTTCTCCCTCCCCACCCCCCCGTTGGCAATCTGGTGCCCCTCCAGACTCAGGAAGCACCAGTTGCCCATGGCCCCAAAGCTGTTCTGCTAGTCTCAGTCTTCAGAAGTCTTCAGACTCCATCAACGAGGAGCTGGCACCTTCCTTGTCTGGCCTGCTCTGCCCATTGTCATGCTTATTTTATTTCCTCAACCTCCTGGGTGTCACCAACAATATGACCTTCACTGATTTGGCAGCAGAACTATTGAAGAGTAGCTGTTGATGCTAGAGGTCCATCTTGTCTTTTCCCACTAGTAGACGAGTCTGGCTTCACCATCTCTTTAATACATTCTTTTCCCCCTGTATGTTATGCAGGATGAAACTGAGGCACACAACATTATTACAACATGAACAACACAATTAACAGAGAAATATTACAATAAAACCCATAGCCAGTTACACTCATATTTTGTATGAAACATATCTTAAATATTTGACTAAATAATGATGTTTAAATTTCCAAAGGGATTAGTCTGCAAAATTTGTGAGTATCTAGCAAGGGCACAAAAGCAGTCTATTCTAATGTGAAGAAAGGAGATACCCTGGTGTGAAGAAAGGATAGGAAGTGCTGTAAGAGACTGTCTTGTCAGCAGCCACACACTTTGTTGAAACTAAAAAAGGCATCTTACAAAAGGTTGAAACTTGGCCATATTAGTCTGGATGAATATAAAAGTATCACACAGGCATCCAGGGGGAAAAAATAGGAAGGGTAAAACATGAATTGAGGTACAGCTAGCAAGGCACATGAAAAGCAATACAAAAAGAAGCATTCTACAAGTATATTAGAATTAAGAGGAAGACCAAGGAAAGTAGATCCCCCAGTGAACGGGGAGGGCAATCTACTAACAGATGATGCAGAAATGGCTGAAGTACCATATTTACCAGAATCGAAGATGATTTTTAATTTAAGATGACGCCCCCAATAATTAGATTCCATACAAGGAAAATTATATTTTTTTACAATTTTCTGCATTTGAATCATCCTCAGCTCATTAACACATAAAAATAGAACACATCAGCTGCAGCCATTTAGATTTAACTACTAGATTATTGCAAATCTCTTCTCTCATAGAGAAGAAAGGAGGAGTAAAGGTAACAAATCTTGCTTTGCCCAGTTCAGGCTGATGGGAGTATTAGGAATAGCTTGCATCCCTGATGAAAAGTGGATAGGACTGGAATAAAGGATAGATGGGAAAGGGTGGAGATTTAGCTATGCCTTACCTTCCCCCCATCCCCCACCCCCAATCACTGGCCATAGATTAGCTGGCTAGGCACACAATGGAGAAGGTGCGGTGCAGGTAATAGCTAAATAACTCCTGTGCCCCCAAAGAGAACAGAGCTGAGGAGGAACGGTGAATAAGACAATTAATTCCCTGACCTGCTCTTGAGGAAATGCAGCTACGTGATGCCTCATACTCAAAACAGATTGTAAAGTTACTGTCTAGACTTATACATTTTAATGTTACACTTTCTAGCTGTGCATGTATTCATGCTGCCTCTGTTTTAAACAACACAGTGTTGAAGCTAACAAGTCCCTGCTATGCATGCTCAGTTACACAGTGCACTTTCTTTGTGCATAATTTTATTTGCTGTTCATTTTTTTCAGACTTAACAAAGCATATAACCTTCAGTGAAGGCTCCCTGTATGCAAAGATTAATAATCAAGGGTTCAGAAGTTGCCAAGTTATCTCAGTGGAAAAATAATGCTTTTTGTTCTTCTGAAGAGGGGAAAATATCTGTTTTGTTTTTTTCATGGTATTCTTATAACTCCAAAATGACTGAAGGGAGTTTCCTTTCAACTTGCCAAAACCAGTTTGCTCTTAGGAAGTAGAACAAGTACTCAAACTTTAACCCATAATGGAAATTTTGAAGAAAGCTATGAATTATTATTCATTAAAATGTTTATCATCATAATGCCTAGAGACCAATCGAGAATTGGGCTAGTTTCCTCTCTATTGTGTTAAAGTAATAAACAGCCCTTTTCTTGGGGAGCTTAGAATTTAAACAAGACAGGCGTCACTTAGAGCAGCGATTCTCAAAGGGTGTGCTGTGGGAGTGGCAGAAAGGCACTGTAAAAAGTAGGCTGAAAGGGAACCCCACCCCGCTGGCTCCACAGCAGGATGGAGCCCCTGCTAGGCCAGATGGGGCCCAGGGACTGGATTCAGCCTGCAGACCAGTGAGTGGAATGTGCTGCCAATTCTAATCCAGAAAAAAGTATGTCCCAGATATCAAAAGTCTGCAAAACAGGAAGTTAGGGGAACAAGTGAAGAGAGGTTTATAGCTCTGCCATGAGCTATGTGCAGACAGTCCTATCATCAAAACTGTTTTGTTGCCTCAACCATAGGGTTTTTAACAACTAAGTAGTTTGGGTTAACCGATTACTTTAATAGGCTGTGGTTGAGGATATTACTGCATCCTATAGCAGAATGTATCCACAGAGAATGTGTAATATCAGGAGTAGAGAGGCTGCATATTTACTGTTTCATCATAGCGAAGTGTTTGCACAAAATATTTAAAGGATCCTATAAAACTGCAGAAGTAAAGTGCAATATATGCAAGCCATGGAGCAGAATGATTGTTATTTCTATTTACAACTACATGCAACCTTTTAAAACAGCTAGATTTTCTCTTTCATTATTTATTCTAATATAAATTCAACTTGTTGCATGTTTTAAGAAAGGGTGGTAAGATGAATTATGAAAATAGAATATACAAAATTTTGAAAACCAGGATTTGTAGATCAAGCCAATGTAGTTAGTCTCTTGAATCCAAAACTGAAAACTTTTGGAATTGGCAAATTATATCTTCCTGAGACACTGATATTTTAGAAATGCTTGTACATTGGTGTGCCTCTGTTGAGTTCACTAGTGATTTTTTTTCAGAGGAAGCCCTGAGTCACAGAGTTCAGAAACTGAAAGAGTCATCAAAAAGTTCTCTAGAAATATCATATGTTATTAAAAAAAGTAAGACAGGAATTACCAAGCAACTTTAATTCCAAGTATTTATTTTCTTTTCTATCTTGTAATCTTTAATTAAATCATCTTTTGATTTAATATAATCTGGTTGGAAATTTGAAGGGTTACACATTATATAACAAATAACATCACCATTAACTTATCTTTTAAAATGGACACATTTATGGACAAATGGAAAAAACTGGAATTTCCAGGAAAGAAAACAGTTTGAGATACCACATTCCAAAACACATTGGAAGATTTTAATCCTCAAATCTAGCCTTTTCAATGTACATCCTCTTGTTATACTAAATTATGACAAGTTCAAAGGCACAGGACTCTGACTGCATTTCCTGTTGAGCCCAATTCCCAGCATGACTGTGAGAAGTGTACAGTTTATCCATAGTTTCAACGGTTATCTGCCTGCCAGATTATGTAAAATCAAAGGATAATGTATTTAAAGAGTACAAGATAGGATATAAAATAAATAATTGGAATGAGGCATGCTTGGTAATGTCTTGGACGGCCAGAGCCGACTCGAGGTGATTTAGAAATTGCTCGTTCGTTAGGGCGGGCTGGTGAATGGAGAGGCAGACAAGGTTTAATGGTTGCAAAACGTTTACTTACGCCGCTTGTAGTTGCGACGCAGATGGTCCGGTCATCTGAACAACTATGTGAGTTGTTTCAGCTGGCGAGGCCCAAGCCAGTTAATCCGTCCGCAATTTAAGCCGGTGGGAAAAGGGTACGTCTGGGATTGCGCTTGGCGACGGGAAGAAGGATCGATAGGTGATCAGTCTATCGATCAGCTAGCCGCAAGTCAGATCTCTTTAGAGGCACTCTGCAGC
>NW_005842318.1:1144115-1164697 GCF_000455745.1 Alligator sinensis
TGGGAGAGGCAGACAAGGTTTAATGGTTGCAAAACGTTTACTTACGCCGCTTGTAGTTGCGACGCAGATGGTCCGGTCGTCTGAACAACTATGTGAGTTGTTTCAGCTGGCGAGGCCCAAGCCAGTTAATCCGTCCGCAATTTAAGCCGGCGGGAAAAGGGTACGTCTGGGATTGTGCTCGGCGACGGGAAGAAGGATCGATAAGCGATCAGTCTATCGATCGGCAGCCGCAAGTCAGATCTCTTCAGAGGCACTCTGCAGCGTGCTGAAAGTTCTTCGACTTGGGCGGAAGCCGCACGAAATTTTAAACGGCTAGCAAGCCAATTACTAGCTGCCATGTAGGAATAATTTAGAACTAGCCAATAGCGGGACACAAATTTGCATTCGAATAGCGGGAACTGCTTGCACCGTGCATTTCTGTGCTGCAAAGAAGAAATGCACCCTGCAAATTGGCGGGAACTCTCTTGCACCAAGGTTCTTCTGTGCAGCAAAATCCTTCGCTGTGCAAGAGGCTCTCATGTGGCAAGAAAATTCCATTGTGCCAAGGCACCAAAATCACTGGGTTGTGACAGGTAATTCATTTTAATAATTAGGAAAAAAGCACAGGTACAATTATGACATATTTGACATAGTTGTTAACCTTCACACTTCAATTTGGATGATCAGCGATGAAGGAGCTTAACTGCTAGTTCCAAATGATAATTTCTTCACTTTTAAAAGATTATTTTTAAAAAATACTTCACTTTTCAAATAAAATTGTTATAAATTAACAGATATTTCTTTATGGATTTCTAACTTTAACCAAATCTTAACTTACATTTTTATTTGGGAATTAATATTATGTGTATTGTTTAAAAATATAACTCATTTACAAAAGCAAAGATTAGCTTGGACATTTTCAAAACCCAAAGAGCAGCAATAGGGTGGTGGCAAAACAATAGGGTGATGTTGGGTGGTGGAGGGACTGGCTGGGACACGAGGATGCTGAAAGTATGGAGCCATGTGACTAGGCAGCAGGCAGGAGTCTGGCCCCTGCTGGCTGGGCTGATTGGGCACAATTTACACCTGCAGTCAGCATCCGTACTGCAGTGAATTACTCATCTGTAAGGCAGTACTGCCCCTGACAGTACTATCTTATGGCAGCTTTAGTATACTGAGGCCTACATTGCACATGTTGATGGCACACCTTACTCCACAGCTAATTAGTCTGCTTCACAGTAAAGCATGCATGTAGATGCAGCCAGTGGGATGAATTGTCTGCTAATATCTCTATTAATTTCATTTTAAAGAAGATTTACAGCAGAAATGAATTTTGGTCATTGTTTCCAGATTAACAATTTCTGGGTTTTTTTTTTAAATCACATTATCTTTTTTGTCTTCCAGACTTCTTATTTTAGGTAATGCTATTATATGCTATGTCCATATTCCAATTATATTGGTGTAAATACATTACCAGCAGGTATATCAGTGCAGCTCTAGGATCTGGCCCATAATTTCATTTACCATAATACACTTAAGCACAGCACTGTAGTTTCCTTTAGGGTGGTCAGGGCTGGAAACCCATTCTTCAGAATTGCTTTCTTGTTAAAACATGACAGCTTTCTGTCCATGTCTCCTTCTATTGGAATGTTAACTAGCTTGATTAGCAGAAGTATCCTAGAAAGATCTTTGTTTCCAGAAATGCCTGAAATACAGTTTATCATTTACATTTAAATAAAGCTTGTTGATAGACATTTAGAAAATAATACCATAGCATCCAGAAAGCAATAGAAGGAAAATAAAAGCACATGTATTTGAAAAAAAAGATTTTAGATTTGCTTAATATGATAGGGGTCAAATAAGACAATCAAAGGAGTCTTATAATGGGGGTTTGGGGGGTGGGGGGGAAAACGAGCCAAACGGATTTAGAAATATACATTAATCCAGTGCTTGAGATTTTTAGAAAGGCTCACCTGTGGTCATATGAATCTGGAACCAGTATGAAATTATTTTTTTCTTAATAACACTCATAGTTTGGTTAGCTGTGACTGCTCAGCATATATTTCTGTGACTAACTCAATTTTCATGTTTGCCCTTCACGCCAACCTTTAAAACTCTTAAATGTTTGGACCCCTACTTCTTAGGCTGTAATTTGATAGAATCCACTCTTCAGCAAAGCCTCTAAAGTAATTTCCATTTGTAGCCATTACTAGTGAACGGGTATTATGACTTGGGAGTCCAGAGATCACCAACAGTAAAGCTCCACTGCTACTGAACTCATGCCAGTCATAACTACTACAGATGTTTCTTCTGTCAGGCAGATGGGAACTTCATGGATCATTTTTCCTTCTTCCCAAGAGCACATGCCAGATTGTCTAAGACTTGAAAATTTGCTGCTTGCCATCAGGTTCAAACTCTGACCTCATCAGAAACTCCAAGGTCTTGGGCAAATCATTGGGGAATCTCAGGATAGAGTAGCTGTTGACTCAAGCATATGTCCATGAAACCACAGAAAGTCCCCTTCCCTTTGAGATAGGGGGTCCAGTCTTGCACATTTGATATCAAGACTATGTATGCAAAGTATAGTTATTTTTGGCAGATGCCATTTTTACTATTGAGAATAGTTTTAATAGACCTTGAGCAACTCATCAGAAAACATTAGACTCTAAAATGAAGCCAATGCTACGTAACTCGCATCATGCCTAAAGCTGCATTAATATGCTTTAAAGCTATATTACGGCGCCTACTAAGTTAGGCAGAAGTCACAAGACAGTTTCATTTACTTCTTCATCAATAAAACATTCAAATGGGAGAAGCACACTTCACAGAAAATGGGATTTTTCTATAGAGCTCTTGCAACATGGAAAGTTCAGAGAACTTGCTATATAGACCAGCTGCCAGAGGTCAGGGGTCAAATTGTTTATAAGTATAACCAAGTCACTGGAGAGCCTCAGAGAGTTTATCTTATCACACTTGCAGCCTGATTTTATTTGTCATTTCAAGTGAGTTTAGTGCTTCTGAGCCCTGCTGTATTGCTCTCTGACCATGGCCCAGATAGAGGAGATGTATAAAAAGGGATTTGGGGTGAGATACAGAAAGGCTTTTTAGGTGCTAGAAACAGGACTTCAGCAGACTTCCCACATGCAAATCTAAAAATAAGAGATCTGAAAACTCTCCATTCCAGTAGCAGCAAAACCCACTGGGCATGTATATTCATTCAGTGCTTACATTTTGTTCCTGAACATTTCCAATGTGCCTAAACTTAGGCTTCCACATGTGTGGAAGTTATTTGGTCTTGAACAACTTTGCATCTAACTCTTTCTTGAGCTTCATCATGATTTTAATGCAAGTTGAAGAAGTGCCTAAGCTCTGCCTAAGTTCCAAGAGGGGCAGAATGGGATAGATGAGTCCAACGCTTGTGTAATCCAGGGCTTATGGCAGGGGCGTTCAAGTTGTAGCATGTGTGCAAGTGGCTTGGGCAGCTACCAGGTGTGGCCTGTGAGTCCTGGGTTCTCAACAAAAGGAGGAGCCAGAATGGAGGCAGTGGGGCTTGAGCCTTTGGCCATGTGAAGTGGATCAGGGGCAGGATATTGCTACTGGGGGAGTCATCAGGTGACAGTTCCAAGAGCCAGGTTCATCCTCCCCTGGCCCTGCACCTGCTGCTAAATTAAGGGCTTTGGGTCATTGCTCTATGTATAAAACTGTGAAAACTGGAGGACCAGGAAAGGTGTCACTGCCAGGGAACCTGTCAGTGACACCACCTCTTGCAGCAGAATTCTGTTCCACTCTGCTCTGCACAGCCAGGGGCTCAAGGCCCCCCTACCTCCATTCCAGCACCCCAGGGTGCAAACTCATATACCTGTGGGGGCAGGAATCAGAGTGGCATTTGTGGAGGGGCTGGGGCATACACAAGCCAAAAAAATTGAACATAACTAGTCTATGGTGGTGGAAGAGCTTTTTTCTGCTGGTTTCACTACACATCCTTCCATGAACAGCAGAGGCCCTCTTCTCTCTGCATGAACTGCACCATGAAGGGGCGCCACTGGGGCCACCTTGGGTAGAGTCATACACAAGCTTACATAGCTTACATATCTATGCCAGCAAACCTTTTTTAGCATAGACAGACTCAACACACTGACAGCACTGTGTTCAGCATATATTGTGTTAATAAATGGTTTTATGAAAAAAACCCATATCCCATTCATCTGTAGCTCCAGTTGGTATACTTACTGAAAATTCCTGGCTGTCCCAGGCATGGTAGACTTGGTTCTCTTTGGCGACATGGTAACTCAGACTCCCATTGCCTATATTGTACTGGCTCTCTGGATAAATAGCAGACTTCAGGTTCCAGAGCTGTTAATCTGGGCCCTTTCCTCAGCATGATTTCACATTAAAGATTTGGAAATATCACTATTAAAGTTTAGTTAAAGGTATGTGCCAAAAGCAAAAGCAGTACAGTACTAGTTCATGAGAGAAGTTGTTACACTTGCCCAAGATAAAAATATCAGTTTTGGGGAGCAGCCACAATCATTTTAATTTGAAAGCAAGGCAAGAGGAAGAGGATGTGATGATGCTGTTGTCACCCATCCTTTGCCTGAAAATCGAGTGGTAACATTATTCTTCCAGAAAACAGGACTCCTGGCTTTTTGAAACCTCCTCAGACTGAGATTCAAATTCATGTCACTCACCTTCCAGAACTGATCTTTAAGCATTAGACTATGGGCTAGATTGAGAAAGGGGTCCATTTCTCCTGCTGTACCCTGGCCAGCCAACAATGCAGGAAGGCTGGGGGCTGGGTCCAGGACGAGTACAAATGAGAGGGAGCTCAATTCGCTAACCTAGTGGCTAGGGCACTCAGGGGGGGGGGGGGAGAAATAAACTTGGATCCATTCTTCTGCTTTTATTCAGCAATTGGTGGGAGGGGGAAGAAATAAACTTTGATCCATTCTTCTGCTTTTATTCAGCAATTGTCTAATGCAGAATGAAGGAACTGCCTTGGCAGCATGAACCACTCAGGAGTCTCTCTGGTCTAGCAGGGTGCCTTTTTCTTGCTTTTCTCCCATTTTCCCACCTATTGCTTACACTTCCCTGCTTACAGAAGTGTAAGCAATATGTTCTGCTAATGGAATTTTTAGAATATATTTTACACTCTTCTATGGCCTTATAGTCCCAAAGGGGAGTCAACTTAAACCTAATTTTATCTTACTTGATTCAATCATTTAAATGGTTAAGCCATCAGGGTCACCCTGCAAAACATAAAAGAAAATTCTATTTGTCTAATTGTTGCTTGTTGCTGCCATAATTCCATCTTATTAAAAGAGTATGACATTAAAAATTAATAGTAGATTTTACTCTCTAATTAAATAATAGTTATAACCCTATGTGGAATTGAGATTGAAGGCAGTGCTAGTCTGGTGCTAAGCAAGTTCCTTCTTTGGAACTGGGCCAAATATGTTTCAAAATTTCCAGTCCTGCAGCAAAAGAAGAGCTTTTGTGGCAGTGTTAATGAGCTGCATATTTAAGGCTTGATCTACAGCCTTCATTGACTTCTCTTTAAGAACTAACATGAAGGTATTGCTGAGCATACTGGCCTTGCTTCTTCAAGTTAGGCATTTAAACATGTGTCTATCATTAAACATATAAGTAGTTTCATTTCAGTTTCTCTTCAGAATAGTATGTTCCATGGGCTACAGCAGTGGGCTGTGACTAATGAGACTGGATTCTAGTTCTTCCTCTTCCCTCAAACTGCTGGAGAGTATCGGATAAGTCACACTACCACTGGACCTCAGTTTCTCCATTTGTAAAATGGGAATAATGACACTGGTTGTTGTTGTAGTTACCGCATACACACAAATATAAGATGAACCTGAATATAAGACCCCTCCCCAATAATTAGATTCTATATTTGTACAAGTTATACATCTGTTATCATTTTCTAGCTACAGAATCATATTTATTGGAGGTTTGCCTTTAGTTTGTCCCCTTCCTACTGCTACAGTAGGAAAAATAAATCTGGGGGTTAGGTAGCTCCTGTGCCTTCTACCTCTCCCCACCCTGTGAAACCCATAAACTTCTCTCTGCAGCTTCTCCATGCCCACCCCCCCCAAATTACTACCAGACCCTGAGCACATGGAAATGAGGGGGAAACACTGACCTTGAAATAAACATACCTATAGTAATTTACATATAGGAAAATTACTACAGGTACCCCTAGACTTAGTTTATCCAGTATGTTTGCACTTTATCTTTTTTGAAACGGTTGAAAGTTTTAGCAAAGGTACTCCATAAACACACTTTTAAGCAATACTTTTGCACCATCTTTTATATAGTACAAACTATGCATGATATTAGACCAAAGCCAAAAGGTTCATGATTTACCATATAGTTCATTGGGCTGGGCTCCATCAGAGTCAGCAGTGTATCAAACCATTGTAACCCCACAACTCAGCACTTCTCAGTATGTGTGTATAATCCAGATACCTCCCACAAAGGATCCATGTGCTAATTAGCCCCCACTCATGACTGCCACCAGTTGTTCAACATAGCTCAGTTGAAGTAGAGAAGAGGAAGTTGAAATGTGTTCAGTATAACGACTTACAATGACTTGAAAAAGAGTTGGCACTGAGGGGGAACTATATTCCATGGGCACTACCACATATCTTATTCAGATGGGGTACACTAACCTATTCTTGTTAGGATCCTATCAGTATGTTTGCCCAATATGGGCCATGCATTTTATTAGTCATGCTCCGTTGGCTGCATTAAATCAACTTTATAGTTGGTTTCCATTACTGCGCGCATGCTGCTTTTGGCAGCAGTTCAATGATAGACATGGAAGATGGCTGTGTATCATTTCTTTTATAGTGAAAAAGCTGATGCACATTAGCTTTGACAGTTTGTGACAGAACAGAACCTTAATTCAATGGCAAGGAGGCCAAGACAATTGGAGATCTTGTTAGAATTTCAGTGGCTATGAAGGTGGGAAAAGGCTGCAAAGGAACATCTTTATCTGCCTACTCTACCATAAAGGATGTGTAGACCCATGGTTGGGGCTGGGCAGGCTTATTATTGTAGTGACCTGTACTCACCATGTCACAGCACCATCAAAGGATATATGTGGCTTTTCAGGAGGGAAAGCATTGCCATCTCCTGTCCCCACAACATCCTGTTCATGTTGCCACTGCTTGGTCTGTGACTGCTTATTTGTCAGAGTTACCCCTGCTTATTTCATAGCTAACCTTTGCTGAAGCTCATTCCTCTATTCACCACCTCTAGACATGCTGGGTAGCAGTACAGGTCTGCTGCTAGTACAGCTCTGCTGCTAGTACAGCTCTGTTGCCAGATGTCCAACTGCAGACTCCTGAAGCAAGTTTATTCTTCCAACTCAAGGTGTACATTCAAGAGGAGGCCAGAGAAAGCACTTTAAGGACAGCCTCAAGACCAACTTGAAAAAATGCAACTTCAACATCAACTCATGGGAGACTATCACCGAGGACTGCCCCAAATGGAGGAAGAGTCTTCTGCAAGGATCTCAGTACTTTGAAACCTTACAATGACAACAGGAAATGGTAAAGTGAGAACAGCAGAAAAAGTAGGTCTGAATCAAGAATCTGGAACATCCAACCTGTTGGCACTGGATTTATGACCCAGATATCTTGTTCTAGGCAGACCCAAACCCTCAGACTGACCACAACCTCTCCATTTGATAATAGGCACATTTTATTGATGCACAGTGATAACAGATAAGAATAATGAAAACAGTTCTATATCTACCAGTGTCAGGGTTCACAGAGTCAAGGTACATCTGGCCAGTATGTGAGCTTCACTCTGATGTTCTCTCTTGAATGTCAGATGTCAACAGAGGCTGAGGTCCCCTCTCCCCCCACAGTGAGGTGGATGAGACAGGATGGTGGTATGCCCTCTGTCCATGACGGCTTTGGGTACCCCTCTCGGGGACCCTTTGCTACTCTGAAATCCCTTCTTTTGTATTCTTTCTCCCTCCTGATGACTCTTCATTTCTGGGCATCGCTGATTGTTTTCCCTGTGGTCATCATACTGCCCATGTTCTGTCCTGTCAGCATATTCCTTTGTTTCACAAACTCATCACATGCACACATCCTAATTTGGTCCATCTACCAGAGCTAGAAATCTCAAGGGCCCTGCAGTTTGGTCACTGTGACCTGGCCAACATGACAGAGTACTTTATCTCATGTTATGGAACAACATGGTACATGTCTTCAGTTTCCTAGCTTGTATGTCTGCTTGCCTTTGTCAGACACAGTGGACCTTGAAGAAACTTTGTCACAAACAAGCTTTTAGAAATCAATTAACCCTTGCCATTGCCCTGGACCATTGTTCTAATGCATATCTACTCTACCTACACAAGAGAAACATGTGCCCAAGTTGTAATAGTCTGCTGATCCCAGATCAGCCTCATCAGCCATCTTCAGACCCACAGATAAAACAATCATGAGAGACCATCATTCTTGACTGTGAGGGACTGCCAAAGAAGAGGGTGATGGACGATGTGTTTCAGGAAGTTGCCATATATATGAATATAAGACAAGGAATTTTCCCCATGTTGATTGGGGGAAAAAAATTATCATGTATTAGAGTAAATGTACTAGATTATTGTTTTGTGTGCAACTATCTTGCTTAACTAGGAGGAGAATGTCCTATTATGAAAATACCTGAGAAAATAAAATCACTTTCTTTGTTCAAAATATAAATCTATTTTACTACTGCTTGCTGAAGTAAAATACTAAAGTAAACTTGGGTCCAATCCTGAACAACTTCAGGATCCAGACCCTTTTCCAAGTATGAGTTCACATAGCACTTGGGTAACATCCTATTATACCCTGCTCAAATCTATTAGGTATTAACATGATGTGATTTTATATTTTAGTATTGAGGCTTCATCTTAGCCTGATGAGATGTGAGGAGGATTGGAGGAGGATCACTTATCTTATGCATTAATGTTTTTTCTCGGATTAAAGCATGGTGGCATAGGATTGCACTTCGTCCACATAGAAGGTGGAATATGATCTGAGTGTTGGTTTTATTTCCCATGTTAGCATAGACAGAGATCCTGAAAGTAGCACAACAACATGCACTCAAGATTGTTCAAGGTTGTCTACTCTGCCTTACTGTGAGCCTGGACATGCATGGAGTGAGTGGGGCTTGTTTATTTGCAGTGGTATAGACATGGCCTTAGACATTCAGCTACCACTTATGTTCCTAACAGGTGCAATGGGAGGTGACTCTAAGGCTAGGGGCAGAAATTACACAAAACCTAGTATAGGTGATCAGAAACTGGTTTAAATCTGTAACACAACAGAAATTCAGTGCATATAAACCACTTTCAAAATGGCCAAAACTGGCTTAAGATAAATCTGGATGGAAATAGTATCAGACTTAACTGATTTAGGTTAAATCACTTTATTGAACTTCTGTCCCAGATCCTCTCCAGATTCAAGTTAACTCTCAGTCCCTCAGCATCCTATGATCCTTTGCACCTTTTTTGCAACACCCCGCTTTCCCACACGGTGGGTAGGCTAGCCTTGGCTCAAGCTGTCTGCTCCAGCTGCACAGGGAGGTATACTCTAGTACCCCCAGGCTTCTGGCCTTGGCCACTGCAGGAATATGGTTGTATTTCTGGAATCAAAAGGGAATGTCTGTTCACTTGCTTTTAGGTTCAGTCTACCCAGCTTAGATTAACCTGAGAAGATTACATCGATTCAGCCTTGGGCTTTTTGACTGCCTGTACTTAGCCTAAGTGCTCCATCCATTTACGTAGAAGTACTTTTATATAGACTGCTAAGTTTTGTAGTTAGTTCCAATTAACAAGAGAGTGGAATCTTGTCTTAAATGCATATAAAAATTCTGCAAGCTTAATCTGAAATGTGCATGTCTCTCATCTCAATTGTAAAACTGCACTGAATGTATATAGCTGGATTTCTAAAGGTTTGAAGATTAATATATTATAAAATATTCCTCTAGGTTTTAAAATAGAACATTTTTATTGCACATGCTTTTACCTAACCTTGTCCTGTGTTTAACATTTGAATACTTTTTCACTTTCAAATATGTGAAATCTATTACTTTGCTTTTAGAAGACTTGATTAATTACCATTTCAATAGAAAAGTTTCTTATTTTCTGAGTGTTCCTCTCACACTATGAATATAGTTCTTTATAAAGCTCAGGGTTGTATGGCCATCTTCTCATCTCTCTTGGCCTTATATCCTTGCTTGAGAGATTTATGATTCCATTTCATTGGAGACTCATAAATGTGCAACTTCTGGATGCTCCAATCTGAGGATAGAAATGTACCAATAACCCCTGACAAAACAGAAACATTTTAGAATTAATTTGAGATTACAAATTTATCAAAATTGAAATCAAGACAAATAAGATAAGACAATCTTGAACAGTACTCTTTCAACTCCTACAAAACACAATCCCTAAAGACAGATAACTGGGTATTTTTCATTTTTCTGTATTTTACTGCATAAAGAGGATTCCATTATGTTCTTTTTTTGTACAGAGTATGAAAAAGTGAAGGTAAAAATCATGCTCATGAAAATTAGAGAAGAGATCTTTCTGAGTTAGACATATTCTCTCCTTCTGTGTTTCTTCAACTGGATATGTAGTGAATTTCTGGGGGTATTCAAGAGAAAAGGCTGGGAAACTAGAAGAAGGGAGTGGGAAAACATAAATGGACAAAAAGGAACAAAAGAAAGGAATGAATAATAACTGTACAATATTCCTTAGGTTGTTGGGGAGTTTATAGTGATTATTGTTATTTTATAATTATCTCTTAACATTGAATTGTAGAAGCACACCATGTAATAAGAAACTTAAAAAGACATATGCCATTCAAAGTTTGCGGACCAATGCTCTGTGCTATCTATTTAATAGTCAAGGTAGAAATATTTGTATTGGCTTCCTAAAATTATAGTAAATTGACATTGAATCATGCTTATTGAGATAAAACTAAGTCCATACACAATTATGCTCAATAAGCCAGATCTAAGATTTCTCCTAACTTTGAAGGGTCAGGACTAAAGTGAACACCTGTGAATTTAAGAAAATTTTAGATTATTTTTCAATGTTATCAAAAGATGAAAAACTGAAAGACAATGACGATGAACTAGGATGTTATTTTCCAGGATTCAGTACATTATCTGGTTAAAGACAAGAAGGCCCTCAGTAATAATATTACTGAGGAACTAGGCTCCTGTAAGAACCTAACAATTATTAATTTTCCAGAAAATCATGTGAAAGGGAATTTAAATTTTAATGAGACCCCTTACTTAGGAAGCATTAAACACAGGAAAAGCTTACTAATGCAGTACTGGGGACTAATGAAGGAAACTATGATATTTTTCTTTCAGAACTACAACACTAGCTTTACATGTAAAGAAAGCTCATTAGATAAGTGGTAGCCTCAAACTTGGAGAGAAAAAATAATCTCAGGACACAGAGTATATAAAAACATTAAAGTATTTGCTGTCAAACAGAGCTGTTGCAATTTATCTTTCCTTCTGGTGAGAAAATGGACTGTTTTAATACCTCCTCTTTTATCTTCTTGTGGTCCTTAATTTCTGTAGATGTAGGTATAGTAGGTTAGGGGGACCTTTCTGAAAATGATGTATCCATACACCCTTATTCCAAGGTATATGTATAAACAAGTTGTAAAAAATGTTAATATCTGACTGTTCATTGTTTTAATAGATGGTTAATTAACTTCTATAAATTGCTGTTGATCTGATAACCATGTTTTATAAAGATCAGTAGAAGCTGCCATAGATTTGCTCATAATCAGCTATCCCACATATTCCTTATGCATGTAACATGTCTAAAACCTCTAATATCTAAACTAATATCCAAACTAGTAATATGTAATATTGGTGCTCTATATGGGTCAGTTTCACATACCTGAAAACAATTTTGAACTAAGCCAGTTAGAGAAAAAATGTCAGAAAATTAAAAAAGATAATTAGCAATTATTTAAAAATGTTTTAGTATATTTTATTATATGCTCAAAGAAACAAAGTGTCACAATTGACCATATAACCTAAGTCACACATCGATGAAGAAAGAAAGCAAGCTATATAACTGAATAGGGGCCTCTATCCTGGGATGTAGTGACCCTGAATAAGACTTAGTAGCCATGATAAATAACAACTTGGTCATAAGCTCTTGGCACAATGCTGTGACCAAAAGGGCTAGTATACTCCCAGTTTGTATAAATGGGAGAATATCAAGTAAGAGTAGATAACTTATATTGACTTTGGATTTAGTACTGAGACTTCTCCTAGAACAGTGGTTTCCAACCTGTGGTCTGTGGACCTCTAGCATTCCACAGACTGTGTCTAAGGGGCCCATGAAAGATGACTATGATCAATCAAAAGTCTGTGAATACCCACATTTACAATTCAAAGGGGTCTGCACTTCCATTCAAAAAAATTTTAGGGGTCTGCAAAAGAAAAAAGTTTGAAAATCACGTTCTAGAATACCGTGACTACCTCCAGTGTCCACAATTCAAGAAAACTGGAGTAGATACAGCTAAGAACCACATGAATTAGAGAATGTGCTGTCATGACAGAGTCAAGGAACTCAAATTTGTTTAGCTAATCAACAAGAGGGGTAAGGGTGCCTTAATCACACTGTAAGGCGAAAAGCCCTCTGATAACGGGTTCTGCAATCTAACATAACAAGGTGTAATGGCTGGAAAATGGAGCCTGACAAATTGAGGCTCAAAATAAAATTCAGAGTAATTCACTTCTGAAATAAATTCAAAGGCTGCAGTAAATTTTGCACCAGTGGACATTCTGAAACCAAACTAGAATGTCTTTTCTAAAAGGCACATTTAAGTAATTTACAAACCCTGTTTAAATTGTTTATAAATGTACTGTTAATAATGTGTGACCAAGATATCTTAGTTTAACAATACATTTATTAACCTCCATTAATTCAGAGAGATCTCAAACACTTGATCAGCTCCTACAAGTACAGGATTACATTAGCCATCAGAGGAATGCATCACCCTTTGAGATGGAATGTGGCAGCAATCAAGTGGCATACTGCAACACTCCACGCTCATGTAGAAAAGGAAATGAATACAAAATCCACTTAAACCTTCTGAGGAAGTTCCCAGCAGTGAAATCTAACAAGAGAAGGGAATGTAGAACCCCTTCTTGAGCATAAAGTACTAATGGAAAGACCAGATGTGGTCAAGACCTCAAGTTACGTGTTTCATCTGGAAAATGTTGCATCTTGCAAAGTGAGAAAATACTTCACTAAGTACAACCATTTTTCTAAGCATTTTGTCTAGAATCCTTGGCTAGATGGATGCAGATAAAATCCAGTGCATTTAGATACATGAAACTTATGGTTTCCTGACAGATCTGAAATAGATAAAAAGATAAAAGCATCACTCTTGGAAGGTAAAGCTAGGAATTTATTTCTAATCATTTCTTTTAATCTGCAAGCACCTGACATTCTTACTCAGTTGAAGGATTAATGAACTTTCCCTTTCTTAGATACAGCAACTTTGTTTTAGCTAAGAAGGGATTTGAAAAGAATGTTTCAAGTCTTTGCCAGGAGAATCAGATACTAGAATCCTCAAGATATAATTACAAAGAAACACTGGAGGTTAAAAGATAAAATAAGTTTGAATGTTGCAAAGTTTGCAACTGTCATAGAAGAGGATAGTGTTCTAATTTTTGCGTGGTTTCTTTCAAAAGTTCTATTTGAATAGGAAATCAAATCTCACAAATCTTTTGAAGTATCATGCTTACTTAATGATGTGATAATGTTTGCGTAATGTAGTCATGATGGTCCAGAAAATACAGGAGGCAAGGATTTTTTGGGGTATATTACCTTCCTAAATTCTTGCCTCTTGCTAAATAATGACATTTTAAAATTTTAATTACACTTTAACTACACTCCTGACTTACAACGCAGCATATCATAGTCACTATTTTATACTTCAGCAAATACTGGCTTGTATATTGTTTTGTAAGGAAAGTTGTTAGACTTGGCAGAAAACTGATGTCTTCAAGATGTCGGAGTATCCAGCTTTCTGGTTTCCACTGCAAGTGAAAACAACCTCTACTCATTTTATTACAAAAATATCTTTGGCAAGCAATTTTCACTCCTAATGGGAAGTGAAATTATGATTATGTGCAATAGCATCCAAAGGCCCAAACTGATCAGGCTGTGTTAAGCAATATCAACACACAAAGAAAATGAGAGGTTGTAAACTCTTCACAACATAAACTAAGTAGACAAAGGAAACAGAAACACAGAAACACACAGTAGAATCTAGGATTACACAAGCTGTTCCTAATATATGTGCATGGGAACTTTGGTACCATAAAGGATTTTACAGGTTCCAAGACCCAGCTCTAAACAGTCTAAGATAGAACTTGGCCATTTATAGATGTTATGTTTTTCTAGGTTTAGACTACAGCTGTCACTATAGACATGTGGATGTCTGTAGTCCAAATTAAAATTGACTCCAGTCCAAATTAATCCTCTTTGAATTAGGATTAAAATTAATGCAGACTAGGATTAAAGTTAATGCCAAATTAGGCAATTTAAACTGTATTAATTAACATGTATATACAAGTCCCTAGGAACTCAGCAGGTAAACATTGCAAATATCCCTGCGAAGGAAATTCAGTTGGGTTTTTGGCCACACAACAGAGGCTATCAGGCACAAAGTAACACTTTTACAAAGTCAAAGGTACCAACATTACCTCACCATGGCATATCAAGTGCAGGTCAGTTGCACCCATCATGGTTTCTGGAATAGTACTTTAGATAATTGTCAATAGGATTTCAACAATGTAGCAATGGTTAAACAGGCTTATTATCATCACCTCCTAATTACTTCCAAGCATAAGCCCAAACATAGAGACTGTGAACTGGGTCTGTTAAGGAGCTGTCAGGTATATAGGCTGTGTATAGCAGGAGCCCCCTGCCATGTTGGTCAATGATCATCTATTAACCCTTAATTTGAATTGAAATTTGATTTAAACTATGTGATATGAACCAGTTAACATGTTTTAGAAAATGGTGAGCACATCTACAAATGGCACTTGAAATTAGGACCTTTTTTTAAAAACTATCTTTGTTAGGAAAAATTCTAAAAACCCAGACATTGGGATTAGCCTTGATATACAGTCTCAAAAGTCACCTGGACCTGTAGCTGTGAGGTCCATGAGCCTATGGGCCAGTTCTGCTGAATACCAGATTTCCTTGCCTATTTTATAACAACTCAGTCAATTAATTAAAGAAGAAAACATTTGGCAATCACAATCACAAGCTTCTCCCTCCAGTAAAAATGTCAGTTGTACACCTGAACAAACAAACCAACCAAAACCTCTGGGATGTACTTCCTTTAATTTTAGAAGGACAGCAAGATTTTTGCATACCTTAATATTTGTTCCCTGGGTTGGTTTGGTGTTGAAAGTAATTTGCAGGAACTCATATGGTGAAAAGTCAGGAAAGCTAATCCAATAATGAATGGTAACAAAAGTATTGCTACTTCATAGGAGGGAGTAGGGTGATTTATAGAATTGCAGTGGCCCATTTACTTTGATCAGAGTCTCAATTAATCTATGTAGTGGGAACAAGTTTGCTTTATGAAAGAGATGTGGGAAAACATTCCTTTTTTCTTCTTATGTTAAAGATGTTCTCAAGGCAATACAAACACTGCGAACTAAACATGCTCAGCAGTCCGAGAACAAAACAGATATCGCTGTTTGCATGTTATTTTTTTTAAATGACATGTCAAAACATTAAAGAGGAAACTGTTGCATAGAGACCAAAAGCTGTCAAATTAGATAGCAGCTGCTTGTTCACTCTTGTTCTGTGAACGAAGAAGAGAATGAACATTCATAGTTAAGCAGAGATAATTCTGTGATTTAAAATTTGTTAAAAAAAATAAGGACAGCCTGGCTGAAAATACAAAATGGCATGATGGGTCTCAAAAATATTTCCCAGATCCTAGAGCTGAAAAGGAAGTCTAGCTGATGAATGACATTTTAAAAAGATGCATACTGAATTGATCTGACAGTTGTACCACGCTGTCAGCTAAGTTCATCCTTGGCATAATAGGGCAATTCCCACTAATTTCACTGGGCCTTGTGTCTATTTTATACACCAGCGTGAATTTGGTTCAGTTTTTCATTTTCTTATCGATTTGGCACATGTCATGGTTGAGCACAGAAGGCTCTGATCCCATAAACTCTCATGCATATGCTTAACTTGACTTCTTGACATTAGTGGGAATAATCATGTGCATAGAAATAAGCAAGCGTGTAAGCATTAGCTAGGGAAATTCTTCACATGGAGATTTAATTTATATTTTTGGATGAACCATGGGAAGTAGGACCATTTTTGAAGAATCACTTTGCACTGGATAAAGAGACTCTGTTTCCCATTGGATATTGTAATATCAACTTACATTCTACACTAAAAACAGTAGAAAGCAGCTCCTGGGTGGTCTTCTAGCCTAATATCAGAAGCAGTTTTTGTACTTGTCATGTAACCATGCTGACAATTGTAAACTACACATATGTAAGTCTGACAAACTGAAGCTCAGAAAGGTAGTTAGCCATGTTATTGTATGGGCTGCCCCGCAGTTGGAGGTATAAATAAAACTAGTATGTTACTGTCATAAGCACTGATGGACCAGCTGTTCTGAACAGGCTTGATGTTGCTTCCATTGTATATAATTTCCAATGGGACTGCTGCAAATGTTATCCAGTTACAAAACTCCCATTGATTTTAGTTGGAAGAGGCTTGAGGCTAGAGATTTAACCAGAAGTTAAAGTGAGGGAGGGAGGTACCACTCTTCCAACTCATCGGCTAGGGACAGGCATTAAAAAAGCCTGAATTGATTCAATCTTTGCAGGTTAGTCTAACCTGGCTAGTTGGAACTGGTTTGTAACTGGACAGACATTCTCTCTGGACTGAGGAAATTCAGGCACATGCCTACAGTGGCTCAGGCTAGCTGCCGGGGCAAGGGTGATAGAGCAGCCCTCCTACCCCTTGCACAGTACTGAGCTGAGTAGGGGAGGGGGCATGGCCAGGCCCTGGCAGCACCTCTGATTAGGGAGGTCTGCCTGCATCATCCCAGCCTTTTCCCCACTGGCTGCTCAAGGCGCGGGAGTGTTGCCAGACCCTAGCCCCCTGCTAACGCTCCGAGCAGGGGGCAGGGAGGTATGTAGTACATGTATCTGTTGATGATATGGAGCTTTTCCATCTTCCTCCCTACTTCTTCATACTGTCTGCAGCAAACTGACAAATAAGCAAGCCAGCAGAGAGGTGATAATAGTGTTTATCACCTCACCAGCAAAATAATAGCCTGTCTCCATTAGTTTAAATGGCTTACTAGCTGACCTGTTGATTAGCTCCAAAATGCCTTAAGTGGTCACTTTTCTGTCTGCCTGTCCTAGTGAAATTGGAGACGCACACACTGACACCTCTTGGCATTAGCTAGTATACCGCATCCTAGGCCAGGGGTAGGCAATGTTTTTTGGTTGGAGTGCCGAAAAACACCACAATGCCTACCCTGGAAGTTGCCAGAGTGCTGGCATGCCAGAAAAACAAAATTAGGGCAAGGGGTACATGGCAGGATTCCCTGCTTGTTCCCCTTGTCCCCCACCCAAAGACCCTGCCCCCCAGCCCAGGCTCTGTGGCTGCCAGCTACCCTGGCTCTGGGTAGCTGCTGGAGTCCAGTCTGCTCCCAGCAGGGCTTGCAGCATCCTAGTTGCCTGCTGTGAGCAGCCCAGACTCTCAGCTAGCAGCAGCTCCCCAGAGCCGGGAGGCTCCAAACAGCTGTGCCAGGCTCTGGCATCATCTCTGCACTGGCTCGTATACCCGCGCACCAGAGTGGGTGGTGAGGGAGGGGCCTGAGACAGCACAGACCCTGTCTCTCCCCAACTCCTGGCACAGAGGTGATAGCAGGGTTCTGGAGCCCGGCACAGCTGTTTGTAGCCACCCCAGGCTCTGGACAGCTGCAGCAAGCAGTGGGCAGGCTGCAAACAGCTGCACCAGGCTCTACAGCTCTGGCATCATCTCTGTGCTGGTGGTCACTGCACGGGCACCTTGTGGCGGGCTGTGCTACACTGCCCTGCTGTCCACCCCGAGGTGTGCATGCAGTTGCCGCCAGCACAGAGCTGATACCAAAGCTGTAGAGCCCAGCACAGCTGTTTGCAGCCTGCCCACTGCTTGCTGCAGCTGTCCAGATCCTGGGGTGGCTACAAGCAGCTGTGCTGAGCTCCAGAACCCTGCTATCACCTCCGTACCAGGAGTGGGGGAAGAGATAGGGGCTGCGCTGTCTCAGGCCCCTCCCTCACTGCCTGCTCCAACGCGTGGGTGCATGAGCCGATGTAGAGCTGCTGCTGGATGGAGCCTGGAGACTGGCACAGCTGTTTGGAGCCTCCCGAGTCTGGGGAGCTGCTGCCAACTGGGAGCCCGGGCTGCTTGCAGCAGGCAGCTGGGATGCTGCAAGCTCTGCTGGGAGCAGCCTGGGCTCTGTCGCTGGCAGCAGCTACCTACAGCCGGGGCTGGCTGTGGCGTGCCAAGCAAAATGGCTTTGCGTGCTATGCTTGGCACATGTGCCAGGGGTTTCCAACCCCTGTCCTAGGCTCTGTGGGGCTGAGGTCCATGCTGTGGGAGATGGGAGGGAGGGAGGAAGCAGGGGATTCCTGCTTAAGCAGCAAGCAGAGAGGGGAGGGAAGGGAAGCCAGGCAGACCCTATCGTGTCTGCAGTCTCTGCTGGACCTGCAGCCAGGGAGCAGAGGGGAGGGGCCAGCCCTGCTGTGGAGCAGAGAGCCCCGCCCAGCCCAGGGAGCATGCCGGGATGCTGTGGGAGTCTGGTTTATTTTAAGCCAGCAAGGGGTCTGGGACAGACTTTGCATAAATTAGTTTGACCCAAATTAGTTAAGTCTGATACTACATTCAGCAAGTTTATCTCAAACCAGTTTCAGCCATTTTCAAGCTGGTTTATGTGTACTGGACATCTGTTCTGTTACAGGTTTAAACCAGTTTCTGATCAGTTAAACCAGTTTGTGTGTAATGTTACTATGCAACTAATTGAACTTGATCGTCAATAATCTGTTTAATTTATCCAGTTGGTTTGGAATTTTTTCCTCCTGGACTATAGGTGGTATCATAGTCATTACAGAATGAATGCTAATAATTTGTTTGTATGCATAAATCCATTTCCTGTTGGTTTTTTGGGGGTGAAATCCTAACCTTATTGAAGTTAATAGGAGTTTTGCCATTGATTTCAAATGGTTTTCAACCAATGCATTTTATCTTTTCATTGAAATCTGTTATAATGTAGCCCCAGGAAAGCCAATTATGGTTATGAATCATGAAATTTTGAAGGGTTGAACATGGATTTGCACAATAGGTTGAATTATGATTCTAGGGAATAAATAAAGTACCTGCATGTTCCTAAATATGAAAACACTGTACAGTTGGTCTGCATGTGTGTGATGGACTGAAGAATATAGGGATGAAAGATTTTCATTTTCAAGTTAATAAATCATAAGTGAAGAGGTGCTTGTTCTTATAAATTGTGCTAAATCATTAGGTGTTTACTTTGTAAAAGGCTTTCTAAATTTAGCATAATTCTGAGCATACAAGCTCTGTCAGCTAACTGAGCTTTGACTATCAGGAATCCGAAGTAATCTTAAAGTATAGATTGTTTTCATATTTATAACTATAAATGACTTTGAAGGGCTTTTAGTGCTGAAAGAGGAGATTATTACCTTATGTTGGAATCATAACTACTTTTATTTATTTATTATTTATTAGATTGCTAATTTGCTTAATCAGGGTCAAATGGAAGAAATGTACTGACTTTTTATTAGTACATATAGTACAATAGTGATTCTTAAGTTTGCATCTGCTTAGCAAGAGCTCTTGAAGTTTGTACTCAATTTTTGTAGTTTTTGAGTAAACAATTTTTGTAGCTTTGATTAATTCTTTCTGCAGAACTGGTGTTTCCCTCCCATAAAAGTGACTGGAGAATCATCTGTTATCAGCCAGTCCTCCAAGACCTGCAGAAGTCTTTACATTTGTAAAGAATCTGTACTTCCTCACCAGCTTAAAGCATGCTTGCTCCAGTCTCTTCAGGAGCTTCCTCATTGGCTCTGCTTCTAGCATCTACATTTCCTTTCCCACCCTTCCTTCCTGCCCCTGCTGCTGCAGTTTAAAGGAGCATTTAACAGCAGGGGTGGGGAGGGAACGCGGAGTACTTTTTCTGATAGGGTCAGAATTGTCTTTCTGCAAACGTCTTGGGAGGTTGTTCAGATTCAGCTGGGACCATTTCTTCCTAGGCCTGCTTCCTCCAGCCACTGCATAACCCTCATCAAAGCTATGATGCACCAGAAATACTTTGATGAGAGGAAGTTTCCTTACACCGTTTTGTTTCAGAGTCACTACATAAGGGGTTAGAGCCCCTGTAGAACCCATACCACATGTAATCTTCTTGTTGAGGAAACAGGGGAAGGTTTCTGGCACTGAATTTCCAGCCCCCCCCCCCCCCCCCCCATTAAATTTCAAAATTTAAAAT
>NW_005842318.1:1164728-1168211 GCF_000455745.1 Alligator sinensis
CATCCCCATTAATATTGCAAGATTCAAGATGCTCTTTTGTTCAAGACTGGCTGCTTCCAAGACCTGGGGAGTTTGTGTATATAATTTGGTTTATATGCTGCCCTCCTCACATAAGGCTCAGGGGTCTACAAGAAGTCAAGATAAATCATAAAAGCAGATAACACATTAAAATAACAGTACACGATCCAAGAAGTTCTCAAACAGTACCACAAGGATACCATTATCTTATTATCCAAGGCAGTTTTATCAGAGGCCAGTTGTAGTGTGGTCTCTTTAAAGGTCAGTTCTTTTAGGCAAGGAGCACTGTAGACTGCTTCCCCAGGAAGACTAAAGAGCAGGTTGAACCACACAGCATGATAAGCTGTTGCAGTGGAAAGCCAGAGGGTTTGGACACATGTAACAATTGAATTGTTTCCAAATGTTCCTGAGTGAATAGTGGTTTACAATTGTCATGGGTCAACAAGGCACTTGGGGAGGTTCAGTGTCCTAGCATTGCAGGCAGAACAGGAAAGCTGTTGTGCTGTGGGTCCAATGCCAGGGGGTTAGAGTGAGCTCTTAGCCTAGCATGCCTTGCAGTGGGCCAGTTGGGGAGCATGTTTGCACCCATACTTTGGGAGTCCCAAGGGGTTTGATCACCTAGGCCTGGAATGTTTTAACTTTTCTGCTTTCTCCTGTCTCTTAAACATGTGTTTTAAAGTTCAGTAGCTTGCACTTGACCGAACTCTGTAGTGTACTTGTCCAACTTGTGGTGCCCAGGAGGGAATGAGTGCTTGAACCCAGGTTTTTGAGTTCCCAAGTATTAAGGAGGCATGGCTAGGGACATGGTAGTTTAACAGGGAGTGAGGACTCAGCTGGTTATTAGAAAGACAGATTTCATTGAACAAGCAGTGTAAAAGAAGCTCATTGATAAAAAGTACCAACAAAATTTAAAAAAAAGAAGGGGGAGTAGAGTTTTGGCCACCTACCAGAGTGGACAATTACAATAATAGATAGGGGAGGTAAGGAACAATATAATGTGGGATGCTTAAAGGACTGACCAGACCTGGGTCACAGAAAGCTTGGGGTCCACATGTAAGATTGACTTCATGTGCAATAAACTGGTTCAAAAGAGTATTTGATTTTCCAGGTACTTTTTGAATTGCTTTCGGTAACTTTAACCTGATTTATCAGGCTTGTATATCTGTAGGACTTAAGTTTAACCTGCATTTAAAATGGTCTAAATGTTATGTGTATTCATATCCAGGGAGTCTGCTGAAGGGAATGAAGAGAAACTATGGGACATGAACTGACAAGTCAATGGAGAGGTATTAGAAGTATGGGACAGCTGGGATAAAATGGACTGTGTTTGAAACCTGTTGTGGGACTGCACAATGGTTCAAGTAAGGGTGCTGACTGGCACGGTTTAGCTTTGAAAAATCAGACACTAGCCTATTTTGGCCCTTTTTCATTTTTAAATGGAAGTTATACTAAATACATGTAAGGGAGAAAAGGCGCTTGCATACTCTACTTTTAAAGCAGGTATAAGATTTTAATGACCAACTCTTCAGCCCTATTTGCTCATAAAAGGCTCCATAGCAGTTCATAATTTGCTTATTTGAAGTATCATATTCAGTCATTATAGGTCTTTGTGTGGTGTGTAAAATCCAGACAGGATATGTTCCCTGGTAAGAGATGAAGCTAAAACAAAATATGAGTGAAGGTTGTGTTTGAGGACATTCTTAGATTAAGGGACGTTCTTGAATTAACAACACTTGGTTAAGAACTATGATTTAGCATGTATAGTAGCCTGCAGGCCATGATTCCCAATTAAAAAAAAATGGAGTTCACACCTGAGAGGGATTGGCCTCTTTCACTTCTATGTTTCAGGGTTGCCAATCTAAGATTTTTTTTTTTATTTTTATGGAAAACCTAGCTTTTTTACTGACATATATTTTACATAATGTAACTGTAACCCTTCTACCAGGCTATGGACAGTAACAACACTTGCTGGGGTCAAATTGAGGGGTTTAATACAACCTAAGTCTCACATGAATGAAAAAAATGGTTTTGTACCATACTTCCCCCACCCCAGGGGTCCCCTATTCACCCCCAGACACTGATACCCATGACAACACTCTGCATCATGCTACCCCCACTCCAGCTCACCCCCTAACCTTTTCTTCCCCCATAGCCTCTTTTCTCTTCCAGCTCTACAGCTCTATCCTGGCCTTATTGCCCCCATCACTGTCCTACCTCATGTCTCAGACTGCCTGGGGCCATGCAACCCTGCTTACCTTGGAAGTGAGCAGGGATTACAGGCAAGTGATGGTGGATAGGATGCAGTAGCAGCACATGGCTGGGAGGGAGAGGAGTGCACGGATGCTCCCATGGAAGAAACACAAAGCCCTGATGAAGATCTTCCTGCAGAGTGTCAAGCTGCACTACTGCTCAGATATAAGGTGGCACTCCTTTACTCTGTCTGTCCATTAACACTTAGATCCAGTCTCATTCTGATAATGGATCTTCAATCAAGCTCACAGTTTTTTAGATTATACAGTCAGCTCCAATTTTTTTTTTTTTTTTTTTTTACAGACTTAAAAACCAAGCATTTTTAACCTTTTTTTTTTAAATAGACAGTTTGCAACCCTAATGTGTTCACACATGTGTAATGGATATAATCATACATTAGATGCTACTGGCAACAGAATATTCTTATAACCAATGACCATAGATTTCATAGACTTAATAGATTTCTAGAGTTGGGAGGGACCTATTAGATCATTGAGTCCAATCCCCTGCTCTGGGCAGGAAAGAGCACTGGGATTCATAGATTTCATAGACATTAGGGCTGGAAGGGACCTCGGAAGATAATTGAGTCCAGCCCCCTGCCCAAAGGGCAGGAAGTCAGCCGGGTTCATAGGATCCCAGCAAGATGAGCATCCAGTTTGCTCTTGAAGGTGTTCAATGTGGGCGCTTGAACCACCTCCGATGGCAGGCTGTTCCAGACCTTGGGGGCTCGGACAGTAAAGAAATTCTTCCTTATGTCCAGCCTGAAACGGTCTTCTAGTAGTTTATGACCATTCGACCTAGTCGTCATCCCTTGGGGCGCTCTGGTGAACAAACGTTCCCCCAGATGCTGGTGGTCACCCCTGATAAACTTGTAGGTGGCCATCAGATCACCCCTGAGCCTGCGCTTTTCGAGGCTAAAGAGCCCCAGGGCTCTCAGCCTGTCATCGTAGGGTCTGCTTCCCTGACCTCTGATCATGTGCGTGGCTCTTCTCTGGACTCTCTCAAGCTACTCCACATCCTTTTTGAATTGTGGAGCTCAAAACTGGACGCAGTACTCCAGCTGCGGCCTCACCAAGGCCGAGTACAAGGGGAGAATGACGTCCCGGGATTTGCTTGAGAAGCATCTATGGATGCAAGCCAGCGTTTTGGTCGCTTTACTAGCCGCAGCATCGCACTGCAGGCTCATGTTCATCTTGTGGTCAATGATGACCCCCA
>NW_005842318.1:1169936-1180587 GCF_000455745.1 Alligator sinensis
CTTTGGGTGGGAGGTCTGTAGTAGACTCCCACCATTGTGTCCCCTGTGCCGTGTTCCCCATGGATTTTAACCCAGAGGGTCTCCAGCCGTCCACCCTGGTCACCAATATCAGCTTGCAGGGATGTGTAGCTTTCCTTAACATAGAGAGCTATACCCCCGCCCCTTGTCTCTACACAATCCCTTCTGTACAGGGTCTAGCCATCTATCCCCGTGGTCCAGTCATGGGTGGAGTTCCACCAGGTCTCCGTTATCCCTATGACATCATAATTATTTGCATTGAGCAGGAGGATGAGCTCCTCCTGCTTATTCCCCAAGCTCCTGGCATTCGTGTACAGGCAAGCAAGTGCCCCCTGGGGGGCTCCTTCCTTGCCCACAGATATTACTAGGGCTGGGGCAGGGGTGGGCTCCCTTAAGTGCCTTGACCTGCTGGCTTTGCAAGGATTGCTCAGTGGGCCAGCAGTGGCAGTAGTGCCCCCCTCCCCCAGCGGGCTTAGTTTAAAGCCCGGTGGAGGAGGACAGCCAGTCTAGAGGTGGAGGCCATCTCTTCCCAGCAGCTCGCGGCCTCTCACTCTGAAGAGCGGGCTATGGTCATGAAAGCCAAAGCCTTCCCGACGACACCAGTGCTGCAGTCTTTGGTTGACCACGTGGATCCTCCTCTCTGGGATTAAGTGACCCCAGCCAGTTGCTTGTCCTTTTAAACACCTCCAAGGTAGGGGAAAGCACCACCTCCCTTGAAAGCCCATTCCATATTTTGGCAACCCTCACCATAAAGAATTTCTTCCTGATGTCCAATCTAAATCTGCTCTCCTCCAATGGTTTATGACCGTTGTTTCTAGTAACCCCGAGGGGGAGCCCTGGTAAACAGAGTATCCCTTATTCCCTGCTGATCTCCCCTGATGAGTTTGTAGACAGCCACAAGGTCATCTCTCAGCCTTCTCTTGCAGAGGCTGAAGAGATTCAGGTCTCTCAATCTGTCTTCATAGGATCTTACCAGCAGGACCTCAGCCATAGGAGTAGCGCTCCTCCGAACCCTTTCCAGGTTATCCACATCCCTTTTGAAGTGCGGTGCCCAAAAATGGACTTAGTACTGCAGCTGCAGCCTCAGCAATGCTGCATAGAGGGGAAGTATAACCTCCATAGACCTGCTTGTGATGCACCTACTAACGTAAGAAAGAGTGCGGTTAGCCTTACTTATTACCTTGTCACATAGGTGACTCATGTTCATTTTTTCATCAACTACGACTCCAAGATCCTTTTCCACTGCCGTGATACTTAGAATGGTACTTCCTAGTCTATAGGTGTATTGGTGATTCTTTCTCCCCAGTGCAGCACTTTGCACTTATCATTGTTAAATTGCATTCTATTCTGATCTGCCTACTTCCCCAGTCTATCCAAATCTGCCCGAATTCACTCCCTACCCTCAAGTTTGTTTACTATACCCCATAGTTTGGTGTCATCTGTGAATTTGGACAGAATGCTTTCTACACCCTCATCCAAATCACTGATGAAGATACTGAATAGTACTGGTCCAAGGACAGAGCCTTGGGGGACACCAGTGCCCTCATCTCTCCGGGTAGAAACTGACCCACCCACCACCACTCTCTGGGTGTGTCGCATAATCCAGTTTTCCACCCACCTGACTGTCAAAAAAATCCATGTCACAACTACTTAGTTTATTTATAAGAATTGGGTGCCACACTGTGTCGAAAGCCTTTTAAAAATCCAAGTACAGTAAAAGCTTTGTTCTCTGGCACCCATGGGGAATGGAGGGTGCTGGATAACAAAATATGCCAGTTAACTGAGTGGCCTGAACAGGCGTCCTTGCCTATTTGGGCTGCCACCTGTCCCACCGCATCTGGGTGTCACCGCCCTTGCCGCCCCATTACCGCCCCTGCCGCCGCATTGCCGCCCCTCCTGTTGGACTCATGGGCCCCAAGGGACAGGGAGGGAGGACCCGCGCAGGCTGCTATGCTCCAGGACGTGGGAGCTTGGCAGCACAAGCTGCTTTCCCCCATGCCGTGGGGGCTCCATGAAACCGGAAATGCCACGGTGGTCAGTTCCAGTTTCACTTTTCCCTTACAAGTCCTTACAAGCCAGCATGCTGGTTAACAGAGCATGCTGACTTGTAAGGTGCTGGATAACTCAGCTTTTACTGTAAATAACATCTACCTCTACTCCTGTATCTAAGCACTTTGGTCATAAAAAGAAACCAGGTTAGTCAGGCAGGATCTGCCTGCTATAAACCCATGCTGATTGCCCCCTAACATTGTATTATCTGCTGGCCCCCCACAAATATAATCCTGTGAAGGAGTGACAGAGAACAAACAAAAGCCCCAAGGTGCCTTACATGCTGGGCAGAGGAGGTCAGGAGAAGAAAAGCAGCCTTTAGCAACAGACAGAGAGAGTGAAAACAAACAACACTCACAGCATGGATGGCTGGCAGGGCTGTATCTGGAGATCGGAAGGGAAGAGAAATGCTCACCACAATTCCGGAACAGTATCTCACTTGCACTGGAGGAGGGAGGCTGCTGAGAGGTATTTCTGGCCCTGGAGAGGGGCCGAGGGGGGTCAGTTCCCTGCAGGCCACAGGGAGAGAGGAGCAGCTGAGTGTCCCAGCAGGCAAGGGCTATGAAACTTGCCAGAGGAATGCTTCAGGAGTGACCTTGAGCAGGAGGCAGGCAGAGGCCTGCACACACAGAGCTGGTGATGATTTCCAGAGTGGAGTGTCAGCTGAGGATCCGGAGGAGAGGCGTGAGGAAACTGCTGTTCCAGGTTAGAGCCTTGCTGCACATGGGAGAGATCCCATTGGGACTGTGAATGTTCACAAGGGAGCCAGGCAGGCCTGTGCAGAACAGTGACTGGACTAATTAATTTCTTTTGCTGTTGTGATTGGGATTTTGAGAGCCTGCCCTGGGTGAAAGGGGACATGGACTGAGCCTGGCAAGGGGACTGAGAGCAGTTGGGTTTTTTTTTTTCGTTTTCCTTTTTTTTTTTTTTGATTTTGAGCACAGGCCAAGATCAGCCCTGGAAGGGGTGCACCTAACCAAAGCCAAAGGTCACCCTGGTGATAGAGGGCCCAACAATAGAATAACAGGTAGGACTGTGACCTTGCTGCAGAAGGACTTTGAGTACCATCTGGAGAGGCTAGGCTGGGATAAAGGAGAGGTTTGGAGCCCCACAGAAGAAAACAGGGATTGAGACCAGGCAGGATCACCTCAGGCAGTGCCTCCCAGGAATAATTTAATCAAAGTCATGGCAGGCGAGAAACACAAGATCAACTTCCTGGCAGACCAGGTGATCCGAAGTCGAGCTCCACCCTGTTACCGCCTGTAGGAAAACGAACTCAGGGCAGCGTTAGCAAGCCCTACAACAGCTACAGCCATCACAAATCCTTTATGATTTTTTCTAAGGTCTTGCCAAGAATAGAGGTGAGGCTAACCAGCCTATAATTACCCAGATCCTCCTTCCTCCCCTTATTGAAAATAGGGACCATATTGGACCTTTTCCAGTCCAGACCAGTAGTATAAGGATGGGTGGGTGGGCAAGTAGGGGATGGAGTGTAAGGCACCCCATCCTCCTGTCCCTTGCTCCCCACTCCTGTACTTTCCAGCTTCAGCCCTGGCAGCAAGCAGCAATGCTTCAGGAGTGTGTGTCAGTGAGGGAAGGGCATTCTGGGAAATGTAATTTTGTCAAGCAGCGGCTGGAGTTTGCTGTTGCTAGTGGGAGATGTCCCCCAGTTTTTGACCACTGAAAAGCAGTGTTTTTTGTCTGCTTGGCATGCATGTCTGTGACAAAATGAGGAGACAGCTCTTTTCAGCAGCAGTGAATTGTAGCTGTTACTCCTATGCTGCCAACCTGCTATTGGAGCTCTCAGAACTAGAGTCCTGCAAAGAAGGTAGAGGGGAAGGGAGAGAAGGTACTGTTGTGGGCACAGCCCTGGCCATTGACTGTTGTTTCTAAAATGTCTAGCAGAAGAGATTATAGGGTGCCATAAGGCACCCAAGACACATTTTTCCAGTGAGGTATCTACTATTCAAAAAGCCTTTTCTTTAAATATGGCAAATATATGACCTATGTTCGACCACAGCTGCATTTCCATATAATCATTCTCATTTATGGGAATATTCAGCCTGATATTAAATTCAGGAGGTTGGAGGTTAAGTGCAAGTGACTCAGTGAATACCAGGCACAAGGATGCTGTTTGCAAATGGCATCAGCAAGACCATTTTAATAAGACTCTAGGGTGTAAATTAAAGATAAGAAAAATCTCCCAATTAAAATTTCCCTAAAGGTCGAGGACTTAAAGCCAATACTTTGGTGGTCATAGCTAAATGCAAACACAATCTCCCCAACAACCTCCTCCCCAAAACAAAACCAGAGCAACAACAAGAACAAAAGAAAATCAGACAAAAAACCTGCAATGAGGTTAAAACATTGTTATCAGTGAAAATCAATTCAGAACCAGAAAAATTATAGGCTGCCAGTCATTATTATAATAGATATGCTTCTGAACTATGAATAAACTTCTGGAAAAAATATTCACTTTTAACTGCTATTGAAGCCAATGAACATTATGCTGAGGAACAAGTGAATGGAAAATAAGTAAAGTTTTCAGGACTGGGCTATATGAAGGTATGAAATTATAACTGGTAAGAGTTATACCCTTAAGGATAGAAGGGCTAAAACACACCTTGGATGATAAGTGGAGCTTTGAATTTTTTTTTTTTTTTGGTATTTATGGAGAGCTGCTCCACCATTTCTGAAAGATGAAGAACTCCTTGCAAATATCTTCAAAACTGCTGCATTCTTCTTCAAGTTCCTCCTTTGAAGCCTACAAAAAACTTGAGAGTAGGTGCCGATGTGCTAAGTTCCCTGCCTATTGTGCTGCTCATTATTGTCTCATTGTTTGCTTATATCCTCCCTTCTGTCAGCCTGTATTCAATTGTTGTTTCTTGCCTTATACTTAGGTTATTTAGCTCCTTGTGCCAGAGACCATCCCTCTGTTGTGTGTTTGTACAACACCTAGCACAGTGTGCCCAGCTCCATGGTGGGGTTCCATGGCACTTTGGTAATAATAATAATAATTAGCGCCATCAATCCAAACTTGACACTGTCCCTTATTATTCTGTAACTAGTAGCAAAGTTCATTTTATATGAGAATTCACAGCCTGATGCCATGCTTTTGCTTTAACTTCTGGAGAAGCTTCCAGTGTCTAACAAAACAAGTCAGATAATGAAAAAACAATTATTCAAACAGACAACATAGTATTTACAATTCGTTTTAGCATCACATTATCTTTTTTAGCTCCTTGAATGATCTCAAATACATATCTGATGCTTTGATCCCAAAGGAACTATTATATAATTTGGCAAAAATGTTAAAAACGTGCCCTTCTGGTGCATAGATTTTTCTAGACATCAAAGCAAGCAAGTGCTATTTACCAATGCAGATGAGCAGTGAGATGGATGGAAGCTATATTTCTTTTTTTGCCTTTTTATCTCAGGCATATTGCTAGAAAACTTTAAGATATGTTTTTTCTTAACTCATTTTCTTTATAGTAACACATCCAAGCTCCAAATTCTGGCTTTACATGGATAGGATTCCCTCTGTAGTCATTGAATGGACCAGGTGCATATCTAAAAGCTCTAAAGAGGGTAATGGGATGGAGCACAGAAGGAATACCTGTCCTAAGGTTGTGGACCAACCTTAGAGGTCTAGTAGTTTTGCTGAAGAAAACTTCTTCCTTTAGGAAGGTTGTCTTCTGGTTCTGCAGAACTCCCAGTGCTCCACAAATATATCATTATGATTCATTGTTTTGTGGACCATCTGTACGTGCTCCCTAACAATTTTGCTAATTTCCACCATTTAAATGGGAATTAACTGGCCATTCTTTCTACAGAGCAGTTGTCCTCAAATTAGGGCAGCAACAAGACACTTTCAGTTGCCTTGCAAACCCAACTTTCATTCTTTTTAGTCTCTCAGACTCAGCAGTTTTCAGTCTGTTGGGCTGTATGTAGATGTCAAAATTAACCCTGTTGAATCATCAGAGGAGAAAAATGAGAGAAAGAGAACAATTAAAGGAAGCTGTGAAGCTCTTTTCAACCAAAATTTAATTTTATGGCAATCATGTCATTACAACTTTCAAAAAATATGTATATCTGAATTGCTTATTGCTATGAAAATATAAAAAGTGAAAACACATGATTAAATATGATCTTTAAATATAAAAATTGCAGATTCCCTTACTTTTCCCTTTGATGGAAAATAATCTGAATTTCTATTTCACCCTGGTGATCATTCTTTTTACAGTTTAGTCTTTGTAAGAAAGGAATGAACATGATTAATGTTTAGTCCTTGCCACTGTGAGAATTTGTGATGAATACAGCTGTGCTGAGGTTTATTTAAAAACACCAAAATTGAACTTCACTCTGGTTTGGTTTGCAGGTGATAAAGTTAAGTTGCTAAAAATGCCCATGCAGATTCAATGTAGTTCATTTATTTTTTCCATTCACTATGAATTTCTCACATCTTCTTGATTATCTTTCTCTTAGTACATGAAAGGTTATGCAGCAAGAGTTAACTTCTTGGGTCTTGGTTCATCATGCTATTCATTACATAATTATATGTATTGCATGCAATCACACTTTCACACCTCCTTTAAGGTGGACATTCATGCCATCCACTATTCACTCTGAAGATGTCTGTATCTGTCAGGAATTTTCTTATTATTCCCATTGTGGCAATTGTTGTATAAGGCCAAAGTTAACACCAGGTTTTCCATTTGCAAATTATTGTAACAGGTAGTGTGTGGCATACCAAAAACTGCACGCTCATTTCTACCAATACTCAAACATCTACACGGAGGTTTTAAAAATAGCCGCCAAACATTTTCTTCTGCTCCCACTGCACTTGGTAGAAAAATTATCATTGCCCTGTATGGGCGCACTGTACATGAGGAACTTGTTTCATTTACTCCGCTGCCACCCCCCTTTTCTTTGTCCAGGATTTCTCATTAAGGATTTAAGAAAATCAAAGCCAATGGTCTTCTTTTTTGTACTATAGTTAAAGCAAAGCCACACCCACATATCACTGAAGCCATTGGAAAGATGCCTGTTGATGTCAGTGATCTTTGAATCGGGCATTAAATTCTGACTCTGACTCCAGATTTCACAACTGGAGTGGATTGATTGGCAGACAAAGGGAATCTTTATATACACTTCAATAAACTCTGGTTAGGCCTCACACTGGGCATGGTTTAAGTAAATAATTATCATCCTCTGACTCTATAACCACACTGCACCATGGCACAATGGCTGGGAGATGGTGATGGATGTAACAAAAACATAATTTTTCTTATGTGTTTTGCATTGGAAAAGAGTTATTTTGTTTATCTAGAGAGAGATTCACAGAATTGGGGGTGGTCTACACTACAGTTCAAAGGTGTGATGGAGGGTGTGTAGCTCATTCAAAACTATTTCAATAATAGCTAACTCAGGTTCTAATAGCAGTGAAGCCCTGGGCTTCAAAGCAGGCTGCACAACTTCATCAAAACTTTGGGTAAGGATTTAGAGGTGAATCCTCTATTGCTGCAACAACACTTGAGTTAGGGCCTGAATTAGCTGGCTTAAAGCTATCTCAGGTATATTTAATCAAGCTGCAATCCTAGCTCTGGACTTGGCATTGAACTTGATTGTTGTATTACTTGTTTTCTCAATCTCATACAATTTCAAGGTCTTGTCAGGGTTTTTCTTCACAGACTCAAGACTTGTTTCTTCTGAGGCCCATTGAACTATCTTGCTTATAGATTTATGACATGAACAGTCATCCTCAGAAAGGAAGAGAAAGGATTGATCTTTTCAGTAAAAGTAGCTGTATTTAATGCAGACATTTTTTATTATACTTGCCTAAAAATATTAAAACAACAGAAATAACAGTGGAAAGATGAACAAACCACTCCTCCATCCTCATTGCAGACTAAATCCTTCATTACTATTCAATAGTGGCAGCTGAAAGAGTTGTTTACACCATGCCAGGGTTTTCAGTGCCAGTAAATCTCAAACTATATGACAACATTTTAGTAATGCAGTAACATTAAGCTGAAGTTGATTCACACTGTGCTGTAGCTGGCCTGTAAATATGCATGTATACATTATAAGTGTGGGACCTAATCACATCCCATTGATAACATAAAGCTTTAAGAGAACAGTTGTAAAAACAATTCTGAAATAATTCAACAGCTCATTAAAAAAATCCTACTGAATTATAAGGAAGTACATTTTTTCCTGTGGTAAATCATTAGTGAACTTCAACATAAATCCACTATATTATCATCATTTTTCCTTTGTATTATGGTCGAACTTTGAGCCCTTGTTGTAGTCCAGGACCCCATGGTGCTCCAGAAAATATAAACACAAAACAAGGGGGTGGCTTCTGTTATAAAGAACTTGCAGTCTAAGGCAATGTAGCATATCTTTGACATCTAAGAGGATCACTGTAACTCTTTAATTTTACATACCATGTTTGTGATTTATTGCCTTTTGGAAAAAACACAGGCTGTATTGCTCGGTTTTGTCATTTTAGTCTTAAAATGGCTATCAGCAGTTAACAACACTAACCACAATGAAATGATACAGCATTTTTCAAATGAAAAAGGCTTAACTTCACTAGTAGGGGATAAGGGCTTCTTGCCTACATTGGCGGCTTGAACCATAACACAAGTTTTGTTTTTAACTTAATTCATATTTATGCACAAAAATTTCTACCTGGAGTTAAATGTACTCCATGCTGGAGCTAGCTTGCCCTGGAGGAAGCGGTTGAGTGCTGCTGTTACTCGAACTAGCAATGCAGGGTGGATGAAACAGCTCAAATACTTACTAACTGTATTACTCAGGCACTCTGTGTGGCTCGAGGGTTGTTTCAAAGTGGTGCCTTCATTCTGCTCTCACTTGCATTCATTCTGCAGTGTACAGGGAGGGTTTGTCGCAGTGGCATAACAAGCAGAGGTGGTGCCCAAATGCTGTAGGGGCAGAGAGTGAACAGTTTTGAGAGCAGGGAGACAGTTCCAGGAGGGAGCAAGTGGCCTTACCTTTGCCAAGAAATCCTAAACAGTCCCTGGTTGCGCTGCTGCTACATGCCCTGCCTGCTGCAGCTGTTGCTTTTCAAGCAGCAACAGCAGCTGGGAACTGTTTTGGAGTTCCCAGCATGGGTTTAGTGCAGGGGTGTGGACTCTGCAGGGGTGACTGGGTGATTTTGGTGCCCACCAGGGTTATGCTACAATCTCTTAGGTTTGGGTGGAGGCCGTATTCTAAACATGGAAGGAAGTCTCTTGAGGAGCCTTTTGTCTGTATGCCCAAAATACTGGAGATCATAATTCTCTTCCCATTTCCTACTTTTTCTAAGGGATTCTTCAGTGCGTTCTCAAGGTTCTTCTGCTCTGTTTAGCTGCCGCGTTTTATTTGTCCCATTTTATTATTAATTGTGCCTTCAGCGTCTCAGTACTTTACCTTTAAAGTACTGAACACCTTTAAAAAAAGAATCTGAGCACCAAATTCTTTCTTTAAAGGTTTTCAGTGCTTTAAAGGTAAAGTACTGAGATGCTGAAGGCACGATTTATAATAACATGGGACAAATGATATTCGGCAGCTAAACAGAGCAAAAGAACCTTGAGAAGACACTGAAGAATCCCTTAGAAAAAGTAGGAAATGGGGAGGAAGAAAAACGGGAAGGGAATTATGGTCTCCAGTATTTCTGGTGCACAGACAAAAAGCTCCTCAAGAGACTTCCTTTCATGTTTAGACTATGACCTCCACACAAATCTAAGAGATTGTAAATCAAGCTCTCAGGTCTGAAAGAGTCAGAGAAAGTAACCTCACCTCTGTTTGGATGAAAGTAAATGGTTCTGCTGAATAAATATGAGAAATAATGCTCTCTAGCAGACAGGTGGAAATTGCCTGCAAGAGGATTGGCTGCACTTGATATTGTCAATTTGTTTACCATAGCTTACAAACACAAAACACCTACAGCTTGCATGTGGCTGACAGAGAAGAATGCTTCATGGATATGGCATCAGAATACAAGTAAATTGAATACCACTTAAGGACCTGAAAAGCTGTTGAATAACAGCGAGATGAAAGGCAAGCCCCACTGAAAGTGACAGCAATATTTTCTTTTCCTGAGCAGAGAGAATGTAAAGGTGGAAGATGAGAGAACTCTTTAATGGTATAAAGAAAAAGAAGGTGGTGTATTTCAATAACTAAACACCATAGTCCTTCCTATAATTCAAGTACAGTATATATTTCCAAAATATGGGTACGTTAAACTTAGTTGCAGCTGGAATCCAGCTATACTATTGTCTCAATACAATATACAATCCACAAACATATGGAGATGAACCTATGGATTTCAGTGTGTGCAGTTTTTATTCAGCTTTGCTTACCATTTAGCCATAAAAGACCAAATATGCATATTTGAATAGAAAGTACTGCATATAATATTTCACTTTTTATAATAGTACTTTGTCTCATATTTCTAAATGTCTCTTCTAATGAAACATTATTCCTTGATACATTGCTATATTAAAATATCCTAGGACATTAGCTTTACATCAGATTTTAGAATGCTGGCATTTCCCACATAAGACTCAGCCTGCTG